>NW_026571070.1:21385679-21567063 GCF_026225935.1 Boleophthalmus pectinirostris
ACAGGCAAGTGTGCTTCTTTACATGTGTCACTCATTACAGCCCATAGAGGTGGAGAGGGTTAAAATAGCCCTCCTCACGACATTTCTCTCTCAGACTCCATCACCTGCTCGTTTTGGTTGCCTCTGCATGGCGCCTGTTTGACACACCTCCTTGGGTGTTCCTCATCTGTCCTGCAGGATTCACAGGGAGATTTATGCTCCAGCAGCCCCTCTCCCCAGGCTTCCTGCACCTGCCGCATGTCACCCGAGCCCCGTCGTTTACTGCCCTGTGCCGAGGTGTTGACTCAAGCGGGTGGGCTGTTGTCGGTCATGATGAGGGTCCTAGGAGATTGAGAGGAGCGGATCTCCCTGATTGAGACTCATTTGGGGAGACCAAGGTTTAGGCAAAGTGCCCCACTGAGAAGGAGAACAGGGATCTGGGCCATCTCAAACTCTCTGCCCATTAATTCAATTTGTGTCAGAAATCAGGAATGCGGTCAAATATCTATGCAGCTGCTTTTAGGCTAACTGGGGAGTGGTCTGGGACATTCAGCCACTTCCCTCCATCATCCCCTTAACTACCCCATTACCTCTCTTATTCCCCTGCCTCGTCTATCTATATATCCATCTGTCCACAGGCGACAGCGAATGGAAAACGTCAGTCCATTTGTCCACTGAATGCAGTTGATTTGTGCTTATTGTAAAGTAGTAAAGCAGAAGATCTAATGTGAATGAAGGAATTTGGCCTGGTTTAATCCTAACACCATGGACCATAGAATTGAAGCTTCAGTGATTTTTAAAAAACTGTCAGGTATTGCATAGGGGAATGTAAGGTCTTCCTAGGTCAAATTTCATTAATTCCTGTTGAAAACTCAAAAGTTTACAACCCAAACCCACACGTGAATTCATTGAATAAACATCCTAACATGTGTCAGTGAAGTCTATTAGGTGAGTTACTAAAATGAAGACCATGAAAACAAATTGATTAATGAAATCGATCTTATAACAAAAGCGTTGCAATAATAAGTTAGTAGAATAGTAGAAGAAGTAGTAGAAGTAGTTGAAACAGAACAGTAGTAGCAGTAATAATAAGTATAACTGTGACTGAAAGGACATTGTGCCAAACCATAGAAACAAAACTGAGTCAAGGAGACACTGAGACTGTCAAACTGAGGAGAGATTAATCCCTGGAGACTGCCCTAAAACAAGGGTTAAAGGTCAATGCGTCTGGCTGTAGCAGTATGTCAGAAACAAGTGTGGATTAGTTTAACTTGGTCATTTTATCTGATAGTATCGATATTACGTTTAACTGTCACCTGAAGCTAAATCTGCTGAATAGTTCATGTTTAGTTTGGAAATGTACATTCCTTTTTGTATAAATGTGCTTTGTGTGGCATTTTCCCTTGCTTGTACCAGATGTTCTCACAGTGAAGAAGCATGACTTAATGCTGGATTTAAATGAATTTTCTTCTTAATAAAAGCAGTCTGTGTGCTGTCATTGCAGGCTGGCAGAGTGATGCAGTGCTGGCACTTTTGGCTGGGCCTGATTCTAGTGCCTACTGCATGTTTACTCAAAGACTTTGCTTGGACCGCGTAAGTACAACACATTTCACATAAATACATAAGAAATCCATATACAGGCTTTTTAACTTGACCAAAAGGTTTACATAACCCTTATTGAGCTGGTGTCAACACTTACGCACACTATTATGAATCACATATGTCTGCAAGCACTCAGACTTTCCTTCATTGGTTTGATGAGTGCATTGACTTTGCAGCACGCGGCGCACTGTGAAGAAGTCCCTACTCGAGGAAGTGCAGGAGTTAGAGGCCAGAGCTGTGGACCCAGGGGCCGCTGTTCTCAGGGATGCCAGTGGCCGAAGGTATAAACTGTGTGGACAGTCCATTTATGCCTGTTTAATGTCTAATAACATCAATTCTCTATGTAAGAATTGTATTTTATTTTGGGTGGCGCTACAGGACTGATCCCAAAGCAGCTGTTCCCTAGAGGCAAAAGTTGTCACATGTTTAGAGAGGTAGTTTCTGGTTTGAACTGTCATGCTGTGTGACCTCTGATCTCCTTTGCCCTTTCTAAGCAGTAATGTAACTTTTGTCTCTGAGGCATCATTGACCTAATTTACATTTTAAATCTATGTTGCATACTATCTTATACATCTTATTTCACTTTCATTAATATCCTCATAGCTGGATCAATTTGAACTGCTGTACCAACCTGGTTTGTTTTAATTTTTTTTCTCTTCTTGAATTAGCCCTGTTTGTAGTGTCATTAGCATATTAGCAATGTCTTGTATTTCAGTCAGGTCATCTATTATGTGGTTTTGGTTAGTACTGGTGTGTACCCTTCTTCCCCTGACCCTCACCCAATAAGCAGACCCGACCTGAATCGACCCAGTATTTAAAAACATTGCAAGAACAGGGAGCGTCTTAGTCTTATTGGGTTAGAGTCAGCAGTATTGGATAGGTGCAGGGCATTAGGGAAAAGACACATCTGTGTTTGTAATTCCCGGGAATATTTGGGAAAAATAGCGAAGATAGGTTCAGGATGTGCTTCAAGGAAAGTAAATAAATCTCAAAGGTATAGATCCATCATACTTAATATTTTTTCATCGGTTTTTGGACTTTTATCGTTCACTCATTGCCTTCATCAATCATGGCATCATTTTATTTGGCCGCAGACTCCTTATGCAAACTTGAGTTTTCCTTTACAAACAGAAGTGAAGCTCCCAGGCAGCCACTTACACCAGTACAAATTTCTGAACAGCTGTATACGAACCCTAGGCTTGAGAAAGCTTACAAACTCTATGATCAGAGTATCAAGCCCCTGTATCATAGCCTCTTTGATTTTTTATCTTATTCGGACACATGACAGTTTGGCAAATATGCAAAGGGTAGAAGAAGACACCATGGCATGCCACAAAGAAAGTTTCTGCTTGTATCCGGTGCCAATGACCCCACTATAGTACCAGTGTTTGTGGTCCTGTAGTCAGTATACAGTATGTGTTAAGCTGCACGCATGTATTTTAGTGTAATATCTGGAAAGGCCTTAGTTATTTTTGGTCACAGAGGAGAGGAGCCATGACGGCGTGTGGTCCCGAACAGAGGATCCAGTCTTCTTCTTGGAAAGAGGGAGAGGGCAGAGAGAGGGGCTGTTACACTGCAGCCGTTTATGACCCGGTGTTCGGTTAGAAACTGCATCCTGGGACTCACTGTACGGGCCAAATGCTTAAAGATTTAAAGTCTCGTAAAATGCTCCCAGTCCTTGGTGTTTCTCTGAACAGCAAATGTCATTTCAATCAATTTTAAGCCACAGATACTTTTAGATACAACTTAGATATTGTTGGTACTTGGTAGATGATTTATTTTTCTTGCCGGGATATCATTGCAGTTGAATAAAAAGATACCAACGTTCTTCTGCTCTTTTGAAAATTTCAAGTGTAAATATATATATATAGAAGTACTAGGATAACTAGACTTTACCTCAGTTGTGTCTGGTTTTGTTAAATGGGTTAGCTGTTGAAAATCTACAGAGAGTGTCTTATTGAGTTTGTGTAATGGGTGTCATGGATGTGTCATGTGAACCTCATCTTGTTCTCTATCTACAGTCTAAACGAACGGGCCCATCTGCTGACAAGAGTATTTAGAAAAACACCTTCAAACATGGGACGCTCCAACTCGGTGCAGCAGACTGTGTCACGTGGGTACACACATGCAACCCCAGTTACTATACTATAATTAATGACTAGTATTTGAAATCCTACTTCTAGAAACACAAGCATATTCAGTTATGAAGTTGAACAGTTGAAACAAAGTCCACTCAGCTCTATCAGGCTAAATTCTAGTATTTTTTTTTTTCAGATGGGTATGCCTTCTCTCAGGAGGAGCATGGTGTGGTGTCCCAATCCCAGGTGGTGCGCTCCTATGACACCACACAGCAGCGCCCGAGCATCTAACCTGCTCCCCTGCTTTGTAGCAACATGTCCCGGCGACATCAGACTGCAAACGTCAGCTTCCCGCCGAGTGACTGACCCTGCCGTGGCCTTATTGGACAATGAACTGACCTCAGAACAGATTGTCAGACGCAGAGGCCATCGCAGAGCATGGAGGACTGATCTGAGAGAAGGAAAAAGTATATCCTATCCTTTATGTTACATGAGCTGCACTGGCATGAGCAATCCTATTCATACACCAACATAAGTCAAGCCAAGAGACTGCTTCTCATATTTACGCACAAACTGGTCCCTTAAGTGTCTGCGTGTGTCTGTGCGGGGCATTATTCTCTCCGCATGAGTGTCTGCACGCATATACCGCTGTCTGTCATGTGTACTTCCATTGGAGCCTCTCATCTTGTGAAGTTTGTTTTAAAATAAATTGTCATCATGTGTTGACACCATAATGAACTGTTGTCTGATCCAGCATGCGCGCACACACACTCGCAGACATGAAGGCACATCATCCTTTTAAATAAGAAGGGAACATGGACATGAAGATGGCTGGAGCCCTCTGTCCCATAACAGCAGCGAGCCTCACTGCCAAACACTACAAAGATGTCACTGAGGCAGAACGCCGACCAGACCCCCATCCTGGCCCCCTCCTACCCCTCTGGGACCTCGATACTCTACACAGGAGCAACCTCTACCAACCTCTGTCTCAACATGCTGCTCATCTGCTGGCCAGTTTTAGACCTCTACATTAACACTTATTTTATTCTGTGACCACTCCTGTGATTACTGACGCTGCATCGTTATGAGGCTTCCTCATTTTTGGTTCTCCTGGATTCCCTATTAAATTATTTTTTATTAAATGGACATCTGTATGTGTTTATAAGTTTGTCTCTTTTGAATAATGCCTGTTTTTGTACTACTCAGACACATCCTGGAGGGAATATTTTACTTGAATTTGTGCTAATAGGCTAATAGGCCCTCTGCATCATGTGTTTCTGTCTCACTCTGGAGATCATTGTTTAGCTGCTGCCTGTTGAAGAATGAACACTAAAGGAGATGTAAGGGGATGGGAGGTGGATGTCCATCCAATTCCTAATTATTAAATTTAATCAATCAATGTGACCTACTGTATATTTGTGTTTTTTTTTAGCTCAACTCTAGAAAACTGTGCAGGAAAGGGACTTAAATTGGATATTATTTTAACCACACGATGAGCTTCAATTGAAATTTAACAAGCAGTGATTTTATGAGTTACATGATACTCATATTATCAGATAAAACCTTCTCCCACACTTCTCTCTAGACAGTTGTAGTGCAAACATAACCCAACAGCTAGTTTGCACAGGCCCGATTCCCTTGACTTCAGCTGGAGATCCTGTTCCCACCCACCTTCCTGGACGGAGACCAGCCTGGACGACTGCAGCTGCTTCAGTATGGAGAATCCATTGGGCTAAAGAGACGGAGAGACATCCCACTCGCTCCCAGCGTTCCACATTAGTTTAAGAAGTAGCCTGCCAACTCAGCCTCCATAAGATTAAAGATGTCGTATGGACCTAAGCTGTATTGTAGTGGTCTATTGTTCCCCTTCATGCTCCAGGTGATGTGACAGGTATTTTCTCCTGTCCTCAGTGGGTGGTAGCTGTCTGCCCGAGTGTGTAATTAGTGTTTGTAATGGCTTAACTGTGTGTGGTTCAAACCTGTTCATCTCATAGATTACAGAAAGTCAAAGAATACTTAACTTGTAAAAAATAATTTGTAAAACCCTGAAATCCTGTTTTAAAATCTTTTATTTTTTAATTTATATAAAAACTTCAGCAACAGGTCCATGGCAAAGTTGGACCACATGGTGTTCTCAACATTATACAGAAATGCTTATCCTATTCACAGCTGCCTCAGACAATGTGTTTGGGGGACAGATGAGGTACACAGACTGCCAGGTTTCAATGGAACATTATTACAGAGTTAGCAGTCACAAATCCCTGCTGCCTAACAGTGTATAACATGGCCTCAAATATTGAGCTGGTTTTGTTCACCTTTTCCTGGAAATATTAGTTCAGATGTAAAGTTGAAAAAAAAAATGAGGCGCACCCAAAATTAAAAGTCTTTATTACCATTTTTCATATTGCAGGTAGGTAATAAAGACTTTTTTAATCATTTTGTACTTTTTGAGCGGTAATGTTTTTTTTTTTTTTTTTTTTTTTAAAGACTTGTCCCTGCACTGAAGAGTACCAAAACCACAGTTTTGCACAATTTCTACCATCCAAGTAGTGTCCTTGCCCTCTAAATTTTTACATTGGTTCAGAGGTGCCCAGCCTATGCTCTCAGCTAAGTCACTCAACTGTGGGAGTGTTGGATACACATGCACACACCTGGCATCAAAGGTTGGGGTAGTCAAAGTTGCTTTAATTAGGTTTAATCTGTAGTAATCGCCCTACTCACTCACTGTCTCACTTTATAGGTACATTTCCTCCCAACATGTACATGAACATTTGGTTTGATGTTTCCATTCAGAGCAGTGGGACACTTTTAAAAAAAAAACTTTTTGGTTGGAGAGCTGTGGGGTGGAGCGTCACAGTCTATGTCCTGTGCTCACTTCATTAGACTTTAAATGGTCTTTAGGGAAATGGCAACTGCCTTTCACATCGCACCACCTGCATTTTGCATTACACACAGTCCACTCACAGGGAGACCCCCCTTCAGGCCAAGGCTCCACATCCAGACCCGTACATTACAAACATTTTAGCATGTTTTTGTTCCTCATTCGTCAAAAAAAACATACCCCTTCACGTGCATTCACAAGTGCAGATGTGCACATGGCATTAGCACAGCATGTGGTCATAACGTTTTTGGGCTTGAATATTCACTCTGAGTACATTTTAGAGCTATAAATCATTCAGTCATCACTCACACTACAGCCATGAGCCAACAAATCTTTTTTTCATACTCCCACATCGTCACGCACTCACACTTTTGGACTGTTTGGGCTGTAGTCTGCATTAGACCCCAGTATTTCCCATGAATCAAGACTGAATTTTGTCCATAGTTACAGGCACAATATAGAGCAGAGTTTAGTCTCACTCTACACATAATGGCTTTATACACAAGTCCTTCATGTTAGAGGTCTATGAAACAACTGTAGCCCCTCACACTGTAACTGGGGGGAACTTCTGGTCATTGGTAACACTGGATACCATATTGGGTGGAGGGAGGGGGGACTGAAGCTGCCTATACCCCCCCTGTGAGTCGATGAACGTGGGGGTAGGGGAAACAGGGTGAGCGTAGCCAATAAACTGTGGATGCAAAAATTGTCCCTGATGAGGCATTATCTGCGTGGCCTGTTGGCAGTTCAGCACAGAGAAGTTGGTGGGCATGTTGACGAAGACACTGGCGTCAGGGGGCAGACAGCAGGATGCCTGAGCCCTCATGAGGGGAGGAGGCGCGGGGCGGGGGGCAGTGGCCGGGACAGAAGAGCTGGATGATGTGGCCGTGCTGGACTGACGGGACGATGAGCCTCTGGAGGTGCTGGTGCTGGACATCATGGGGATGGTCTCCAACAGGCGCCCCCCGCTGGCCCCGCCTCCCGTCGCCCCTGACGACAGCTCCTGCTTGGGACGGAGGCAGCGGCAGCAACACACTGCCACCACGGACCCCACTACGATGAAAGCAACGAACACTGAGCCCACAATGAGGAAGGGGACGTAGATGGGCACTGCAACAGAAAAAGAAGAGCATAAATAATTAACAAAAACGTGTACTGGCAAAATTTCACCTATGCTATTGACTATCTTTTATTTCTATTCATATTTATTGCTATTTTTTATCTTTGTGTCCATGGGCAAGGTACTTCACCCATCTTGCTTGCATGAGTAGTATTAGTTGGTGTGACTGTACTTTCTGACAGCCATACTTAACACTATAGTTATGTCTCATGGATTAGTATTACTTAGTTGTTTTTCACTTTCAAAAGAATACCAATCACCTGAACCAGAGAACAGGCTAAGCTCCTGCATGCGAGCGGTGATGGGGGGAGACAGTGAAACAAAAGCAAACGTGCACAGGAGTGTTTGGACACGAGATGAAGGAGGAAAATCAGTCAGGGACTGCAAGGAGCGCTAGCCTCTCATTAGCAACTATTAACTTTGTTTTGATCTGTTTTAATCCTGCCCCCTGCTGCTCCTTAGTCCACCCCAGTTCCCCTGATAACATGTAGGCTTGTGTTTAGATTGTAGTAGCTAAAATCTGTATACACATTCAATACATAAGACCTTATAGAGACAAACATCAGCTCCCCATGAACTAAATCAATCATTATGAGCTCAAAGTCTTAAATTCAAATGCTGGTTAAATACAGTATGTTAAGGTTAGTGAAGTAGTAATTATGGTTAAGGTTAGGGTCAGTTTCCAGGGAATTAATGTAAGTCTATGTAATGTCCTCAAGATGCATGGAAACCCAACATGTGTGTGTGACAGATATTTGTGACCCTTCCTTTTCTATTGCTATTTATGTGCAGCCCTTTGAAAATGATTTTGTCAAATTGAGCTACAGTACTTGGCTTCTGCTTAAAGAAAGTATTAGCGTTGGTTGATTTAATGTGTATGAATGTAAGGTTATTCAGCCATTAAATCAAATGAGGCAAAACTATTCCTTTCTGACCTTTTCTTTTTTATCTGCTATGTCAAAACATACTTGTAATAATTTATTTTCTACAGTGGAAGTGTCACATGCTGCACATTTGTAATACTAAGCAGGTACAACCCTTGGCATTTTTATACCTCAGCCTTCAGGATCAGTTACTATATGTAACTTAGTGGTGTGCACATGAGCTGCGATGACAGCTGCAAACAGAAAGTGAAATAAACTACCAACTGACTGACCACTCCCAAAGAAACAATCCATCCATCCAAAATCAGTAAAAATCACAAATAAAAGTCCTTATTAATATAAGAAGTGCTTAGGTAAGAGTCTACACTTTTTACCATCCTTTTCCCTGTCATTAACACATTCGATCCTTTGCACTTCATGTGTAACTTTTTATTGTTCCCCAAGGGTTACAGCTAGTTTCTACTAACGATGCCTGTGCGTAAAGGTTTGTAACTGTATGCCAAAGCGAGGTGGCAAATGACTCCAGTTTCTCTTTGTGTCCCGCTCTTTGAAATACATCCACGGCCTTGAGAAACCTCTGAGAATGCTCATCCATTGGAGCCTGGTATTAAAGTGGATTACAGCATCAAACTTGTGGCGGAGCTGGAGGTCATTCAGTGGCAGCCGCACTGAGCAGAGGTGACAAAAGACATAGGCCAGGGGCAAAGGAGGGCGAGACGATGGGTAAAATGGTATCTTGACCCATTTAGTTTTCACGCCATCAACTTATAGCTTAAAGCTACACAGCACATGATAAACAGGTTATAACAGGATCTCACCAACTGTTATGACAACACGGATAAGTTACAAAGAGTAGAAAATGTCCGTCCCTTTGTACTTCCCCAGTCTCCACCTGTTTTTGCTCTGCATGGATGATTATTCTGTGTGATATTCAATCAGAGGCCGTTACAACAAATCTTCAAAAAATGCTGTGATTTGTTTAGCAATTTGATTCAAGTCTTAAGACAGATCTTAAGCCCTTTCTTTTACAAACTTTTTACCTGACATGGGACTTACATGTAGAGAAGACTGAATTGCAAGGAGATGTTATTGCTTTGTCTACATGTTGGTATTTAACTTATCTACTTCTTTGGAGACAAGCAGACTGTCCCACCAGACAAGTTAGATCTGTAGACTGGTAACCCCCTAACAGTAAGAATTCATTTTAGCAATATTTTATTTTTTTTTAGCAATGAACATAAATCTTAGGTAGTATTTAAAGTCTTACAGTGGAGCATTTCAGGCAAAGTAATAACAAACATTCCTGGAGACAAAAGGTAGCAGACCCTCCGCAAGAAGTTACATAGTGCACCTTTAAGAGAATAAATTAAAATTGCAAAAATGTCTTTGCATATGTCTATTTTAAATGTGTTTCACAAGCCTGTATTTCAGCACATGACAGTTGTGTGCATTTGAAAACAGAGCTTTCCCATTGTTCCCTGTCACTCTCCCACACCTGTTCCTGCAGTGGAGTCGCAGTAACAGCAGCCCCCTCTCTTAAGCTCTTGTTTTGGGCAAAGTCTTTGTGGCTGACTGGTTGGGCTGGACTCTCCCCTCATCTCCCCCAGTTATCCCCATAGGAATTCTCTTGTTCCCAAAAACCATATGCTATAATAATATTCTGACTCACATGACATCAGTGTATATATTTGAGGGATGATTAATAGGCAGGAAGATTAAGAAAAATGAATGAAACACTCCGATTAAACCCAGGGAACCTCCTATTTTTTCATTCTGCTTTTGCTTAAAGTTATTTTGGATGGTAGCCATTGAATGAAAAGTATATACCTCTTCCTGCTTTGATAAGCCATGATAGCATTAGCAAATGACAGATTTTAGCTGGGGCCTAAAGGAGGGAACATCCCAAGGGAAGCATAAACTCTACAGTATAGAAGTTGCACTTTTGATGTCTAGTGTTTGCTCCACTGCGGTTATCTCTCTCTCTGCTCCAACAGCCTTAATGCTAGATTACCTTATGGGAATGTAAGCAAAGGATGACGGTGGCAGGGAAACACAGTGTATTGTCATCTAATCCATGGCTAAGTTGAAAAGTATGGGTTGCACTCTGCTTTTCTCTTCACTATTAAATTGAATGTGTGGGATATTGTTTGAAGCTGGTTAGACTATGAATCCCTTAAAGCCAAGACCCAGCACGCTGACTCCACTTGACTTTCATTAACGGAACACCAACAGGAAAGTGAGTCTAGTAGGAAATGATACATGAGTTTTATGGACTGAGCTGTCGTCAGGGTGCCACTGTCCAAGATCCGGTCAAGTCCAAATTTGATCCCCGTGAGGACTGAGTGATCCAAGCCCCTGCCCTCCACTGTCTGTTACAGCCCTGAACAAATACTGCTATTTATAAAGTGCACCAAGATTGACATTTGAGAGTACAGGTTTTTGAGGAGTCGACTACTGTCTCCTGTCCCGTGCAGCTGTCGGGACGTGGACAGGAGGAGATTAATCTTTTTGTATTGGGACATAGTCTTTAATATATATTTACATGTAAAAGAGTGTTAAATTGAGACTTGATAAAGATACTTGTAGTTCGTTTACATGTAAATAACTTGTACAATGAATACACCAAGTTTTAAAGTCTGAATAGCATGTCCAAAGGTTTCCACATGACCACAAGGAGAGCCTGTTGGAGCAGGGTCAAAACTTCATGCTATAACAAGATGTTAAAATCTGCATTGACCTGAATTGAAGATAACATTCCACATTCAGAGTCCTGCTGCAATGTAAAATAATGAATTATTGTGTAAATGATGTAGAAAAAAAAATATGTGAAAGTGTAATTAATTAATTAATTAATTCTTTTTTTTCTTTCTTTCTTTCTTTTTTTTTTGATAAATCGAACTAGTCTATATGTTATTTCCGCATGTCTGTTTTATATGGTTAATGTCAGGGTAGTCTTATAGCATTGGCAAGTTTTGAAGAAGTGAATAAAGCATTGTATACCTGCCCCCGAATCCTTGCTCTCTTTATTGTCGGTGTTGGGTTCCTGAGTTTGCCGGTCGTTTTCGCAGCTGCCCTGGTCCAACCGTGCGTCCGTGCTGGAGCAACAGTAGCGCAGCTCGCATTTTCCACAGCAGATGATCGCGTCCGCTGCATCTATCTTCTCCGGACACTGAAAGCCTTCTTTCCACGCTCCTTGGGAGTCTAGCCAGCCATGACAATACTCACCGGTGGCTTTTACGTCAATAATCACCAAAAGTAAAGTGACAATTATGGCGAGGGACATGGATATGCCTCCACCACACATTTTGGACAGGTGGCAGAGGGACACAAGGGCCTTCACTCCCCTTGTCTGACCAGAATAGGCGGCTGCTGAAGTGTATCAGCACTATTGAAGTAAATGGAACAATGTGATGAAGCAACAAACCACCACTGCGCTGTCATTTGTTATTAAAGTTTGTGCGTATTCTCCGTGCGTAAAGTTCCCAAAGTCGCTCCACCGTGTAAATTATCCAAGACGTCTTCAAAAGTACGCAGGCAAAAATTTCTTTTAACTCCCCAAGTAGGCTACATACAGCGTTAAATGTCTGAATCTGCTTGATTCAAATTAGTACCGACTTGGTCAAATATGCAACAAGTCCAAATCCATGCGCGTTGCTGCTATTAGTCCACAATCCGCCAATGTCCAATGTTGTCGCAGTCGCTCCGGCACGTTTATGGCTTGGGACCCACACTTACGGTCAAATGTCACCGAAGCAACTGTGGGGTAGTCTAGTCCGGTTGAACTAAAGCGCGCAGAGTCTCTCCTACTTCTGCGTCAGAAAAGGGGCGTGTAAAATGCAAACACAAACCTCACCTTGCCATTAAAACCAGAAACTCAAAAAATTGTCACGTAATACAATGTCTAATTGCAACAATTAAAAGTAGTACATTAGGAAATGAAAATCACAAGCCTAAAAAAAATACAAAACGCAAATAGCACATCAGAATGCTGTGCTATTTTATTTGAGATCTGGTTAATCTAGATTCTCTAGAGTCTAGACATTATACATGTTGTTGTAGTTAATCGCTGCAATTTGTAACTGTCAGCAAAGCATGAGTGTTAGATCATGTGAAAACAGAAATTGCAACCCGAATTCGATGTACATTTGGCAATAATTAATCACAAAAATGTCTATCGACATGCCGTATATTAATTTAACAGAATATTCAACAGCAGAAACATGTCTGGTCCCCAGGAGGGACGTTATCAGCGTAATAAGGCTGCCATCTAGTGGCTGATTCCCCGCAAACGCTCAAAACATCGTATGGTCAATAGGCGCCCAGCCCACTCAGAGTGTGAGACCCACGAAAGCAATACTATAAAAGGGGGAGGAGCACTATACAACATGCAAAAGTGTACAATCTCACAATGTACATGTATAATGTCCTATAACTGTAGTCAAGTTAGCGTAATAAAAACGTACGTCCTCCTGTGTAGCCAGGAATTCAGTATTATACTCACTTTCCCACAATGCCTTGCAGTAAAGCGGTGTCCCGTGGCAACAACACAGGAAGTGGCGCGCAACAGTTTAAAACTGCCTCAAAACACACCAATGGAAATCGTTCAGTAGCTATTTGCTAAGCTATTCTTTTCTTCTGCATTTCCAAACATCGCAAAAAAGGTACACTTGTTTTACTAAAGTAGGATTCACTGCGTTGTGCACCCGTAAAACTATCTTCTCATTTTTACTTTAGTTTTTGGTTGTTTGTATTTGAATTACGATCAGCCATGTTTTATGTGTATTTAGGCATATTTTACATATGTTAACTTTTCAATCAGATGTCATCTGTAAGGTCTGGGCGACAACAACAGCAGCAGCCCAAAGGAAGAAGGATCATACGGCCTAAAAAGACAGCACCTCCAAAGAAAGAATGGGTGGTGGGTATTCTTGCTGATGTGGATCAAACACCATCTTAACATCGGATTACAACAGCTAAACATTGGATTATGTAAAATTTGATCTTTTTAGAGCACAGTAAACGACCTGACCGTCCACAAGCTGACACCTGCAGAACTAGTAAATCCTGATTCATCTTTTCTTTATTTATGTTTAGATTTATCCATGGTCCTAATGGATGATCATGTTTTTCTAGAATCACAGGCATGAGATGATGAAGTCACACAACAAGGTTTCAGCTCAGTGGGACCTCAGGGAGAAGGCTTTAAAACGTCGCCTTAGACATGGGAGCCCATCACCGCTGGACCAGACTAGTCTCAGCATCATCAGAGAGGTTCATGAGGATTTGTCTTAGTGTAAAATAAGATCTGTGTCTGACAGTCTGATATGCTTGCATTCTAATGTATGTCTCCCTACCCATTTCTATTGTTAGGTCCTCTCAGATCAGATACTGCTGCAGGATGTCCTAGCTCGTTCTGATAGGGCCATGTCTGTTGTCAAGGACATTTTTGGAGATGCCCCCCGCAGACAGACTGGTACTTGGCAAGTTTGTATTGTACATGTATGAAACAGCACATGCATGAAATAGTTTTATATATTTGTTTCTTTAGGTCATCCTAGTGTAACCATGGCTCCAAACTGCAGCTCTGACTCAGTGCTTCCAGTGTTTCAACAACCAGATCCTCCCACTGAACTCTCACTGCTTAGTCAGTCTCTGATGGACCCACAGGTATGTTTAGCTTTTCTTAACAAAGCTTCACTGTTACAGTGAAATGTTGAAGTTGCTTTCATTGTTTGAATTATCACAGGCTCTTAATGAGATTGGATATTCTGATGAGGATGTTTGTGATCAAAACTACGATGTCATACGAAGGTATCACTCTATTATATAATATAATGTGTTATTCCCTGCAGTTAAATATGTTACAGGGTTGTTTTCTTTCCAGAACTAATATCCACAAAATAAAGTCAAGAACCACAAGAAAAGTGGTCAGGAAGCAGACTGCCAACAGTAATTCAGTAACCCCCAAAACAGTCAGCAGGAGCCCAAGCCAACAAGGTACAAGCAATTAGAATAATAGTGTTTGTGTAAGTATCTTTGGCACATCAGCACTAATCTAGCTGGTCATTATTTTTAGCTCTTAATGCCACTGTGGCTGTCCAGCGGATCAGACACTCATGTAGCCAGGGAATGGAGAGCAATGATGGAGAATTTATTTCTCAAGTACTCAATCCTGAGCATCCTACAGACCAGTCAGGTAGTTTTATCTCCAAATTTACTTATTTCATTAATACATTTAATCCTATCATAAGCCTACATTTTGTCATTGCACATGTTTTCCAGGCAGCAAAAGTTCAGTGAGAAAAATTAAGAAATGTGCTGATCGGAGCTCCGAGCTGGATGGGTCTTCCTTCACTTCTCTCAGTGGAGACCAGCCGAGTCTGGGTCTGTTGCAGTGCATGCTGGGACAAGTGGAGGCAGACTTGGATGGTTTTAGTCCTGATACAATCCCTACATCAGATCAGTGCCTTCCCCCAAACAGGACTAAAGGGCTCACTGGGTTTTCTGTGGCTTTAGTTTCAACTTTAGGGCGAGTGGTGCACCTCTTTAAGCAGGTACTGTAAATAACTAATGTAATGCATTCTCTGTTTATTTTATACATAATGATTGCTATATGTTGCTTGACACATCAGAACCAAGAGAAGTGTCATAATGCTGCATTGGAAAGAAGACTGTTTGAGGAAGAATTGAAGAAGCAACGAGGATTGATCGATTCACTTACTGTAGAAAATACTGCTTTGAGAGAGGATATTCTCGCTTTAAAGGTGGGCTTTATATCATAACAGTGTAGATTATATATTTATATTTATACATACTTTTTGCTATTTTTTAGTCTCATTTTCAGCAGAAGATTTCCGAGATAGAAGAGAAAGTAGACACTGTGGTGTTGGTGATAGGTAGCACTGAGATGCCTTGTGTGCCAACACAAGAACCTGTCATACCAGCTGCAGAATTGTCTAGAGGTGATGTGTGTGTTTTTTTTTTTAAGTACTCTATTAAAGTACCCTTGAAAAATGAAATACTATCATCCATCCATCCATCCATTTTCTTCCGCTTATCCGGGCTCGGGTCACGGGGGCAACAGTCTGAGGAGGGCCTCCCAGACTTCCCTCTCCACACACACTTCCTTCAGCACTTCCAGGGGGATCCCGAGACATTCCCAGGCCAGCCGAGAGACATAGTCCCTCCAGCGTGTCCTGGGTCTTCCCCAGGGCCTCCTCCCAGTGGGACGTGCCCGGAACTTCCCGAGGGAGGCGTCCAGGAGGCATCCGAAACAGATGCCTGAGCCACCTCAGCTGGCTCCTCTCAACGTGGAGGAGCAGCGACTCTACCCCGAGCTCCTCCTGTGTGACTGAGCTCCTGACCCTATCTCTAAGGGAGTGCCCAACCACCCTGCGGAGGAAACTTATTTCGTCTGCTTGCATCCGCGATCTTGTCCTTTCGGTCATTACCCAAAGCTCATGACCATAGGTGAGGGCAGGAACGTAGACTGACCGGTAAATCGAGAGCTTCGCCTTTCGACTCAGCTCCCACTTCACCACAATGGTCTGATACAGCGACCGCATCACTGCCGATGCTGCACTGATCCGCCTGTCAATCTCACGTTCCATCCTCCCCTCCCTCGTGAACAAGACCCCGAGATACTTGAACTCCTCCACTTGAGGCAGGGACTCTCCACCCACCCAGAGAGGGCAAGCCACCTTTTTCCGGTCGAGGACCATGGCCTCGGATTTGGAGGAGCTGATCTTCATCCCAGCCGCTTCACACTCAGCTGCAAACCTCCCCAGTGCACATTGCAGGTCCTGGTTTGATGGAGCCATCAGGACAACATCATCTGCGAACAGCAGAGATGAGATCCTGTGGTCCCCAAACCGGACCCCCTCCGGCCCCTGGCTTCGCCTAGAAATTCTGTCCATAAACACAGTGAACAGAACCAGTGACAAAGGGCAGCCCTGGCGGAGTCCAACATGCACTGGGAACAGGTTTGACTTACTGCCGGCAATGCGAACACAGCTCCTGCTCCGGTCATACAGGGACCGAACAGCCCATACTCCCAGAGCACCCCCCACAGGACACCACGAGGGACACGGTCGAATGCCTTCTCCAGATCCACAAAGCACATGTGGACTGGTTGGGCGAACTCCCATGAACCCTCGAGCAACCGATGGAGTGTGTAGAGCTGGTCCAGTGTTCCACGGCCAGGACGAAAACCACACTGCTCCTCCTGAATCCGAGGTTCGACTATCGGCTGGATTCTCCTCTCCAGTACCCTGGCATAGACCTTACCGGGAAGGCTGAGGAGTGTGATTCCCCTGTAGTTGGAACACACCCTCCGGTCCCCCTTCTTATACAGAGGGACCACCACCCCGGTTTGCCAGTCCAGAGGTACTGTCCCCGATCGCCATGCGATGTTGCAGAGGCGTGTCAACCAAGACAGCCCCACAACATCCAGAGACTTAAGATACTCAGGACGGATCTCGTCCACCCCCGGAGCCTTGCCACCAAGGAGCTTGCCAACCACCTCATTGACTTCAGCCAGGGTGATGGACGAGTCCGCCTCTGAGTCCCCAGCCTCTGCTTCCTCCTCGGAAGACGTGACGGTGGGATTGAGGAGATCCTCAAAGTATTCCTTCCACCACCCGACAATGTCCCCAGTCGAGGTCAACAGCTCCCCCCGCACTGTAAACAGTGTTGGTAAAGAACTGCTTCCCCCTCCTGAGGCGTCGGACGGTTTGCCAGAATTTCTTTGAGGCCATCCGATAGTCCTTCTCCATGGTCTCCACGAACTCCTCCCAGCTCAGAGTTTTTGCCTCTGCGACCCCACAAGCTGCAACACGCTTGGCCCGCCGGTACCCGTCAGCTGCCTCAGGAGTCCCATGAGCCAACAAGGCCCGATAGGACTCCTTCTTCAGCTTGACGGCATCCCTCACTTCCAGTGTCCACCACCGGGTTCGGGGATTGCCGCCGCGAAAGGCACCACAGACCTTACGCCCACAGCTACGAGCGGGCACATTCCTCTGACAGAGGGCTCTGCCAGACGTTCCCAACAGACCCTCACAATACGTTTGGGCCTGCCAGGTCCCTTCGGCTTCCTCCTCTGCCAGGGATCCAACTCACAACCAGGTGGTGATCGGTTGACAGCTCAGCCCCTCTCTTCACCCGAGTGTCCAAGACACGCGACCTGAGGTCAGATGACACGACGACAAAGTCGATCATCGACCTCCGGCCTAGGGTGTCCTGGTTGCCACGTGCACTTATGGACATCCTTGTGCTCGAACATGGTGTTTGTTATGGACAAACTGTGACTAGCACAGAAGTCCAATAACAAAACACCGCTCGGGTTCAGATCAGGGAGGCCGTTCCTTCCCACCCCTCTCCAGGTGTCACTGGCGTTGCCCACGTGGGCGTTGAAGTCCCCCAGTAGAACAACGGAGTCCCCAGTCGGTGCACTGTCCAGTACCCCTCCCAGGGACTCCAAGAAGGCTGGGTACTCTACACTGCTGTTCGGCCCGTAGGCCGACACAACAGTGAGAGACCTGTCCCCGACCCGAAGGCGCAGGGACACGACCCTCTCGTTCACTGGGGTGAACTCCAAGACGTGGCGGCTGAGCTGTGGGGCTATAAGCAAGCCCACACCAGCTCGCCGCCGCTCCCCGTGGGCAACGCCAGAGAAATGGAGGGTCCATCCCCCTTCAAGGAGTTGGGTATCAGAGCCCAAGCTGTGCGTAGAAGTGAGCCCGACTATATCTAGCCGGTATCTCTCGACCGAGCTCCCAGCGAGGTGACGTTCCACGTTGCCACAGCCAGATGCTGTGTGTGCGGACCAGACCGTCGAGACACCCGTCCCCGTCGGCCGCCCAGTCCTCTATGCACCCGACCCCTATGAACCCCTCAGCGGGTGGTGAGCCCACAGCAGGGTAGACCCACGTCGTCCTTTCAGGCTGAGCCCGGCCACCAGGCGCTTGCATTCGAGCCCCAACCCCAGGCCTGGCTCCAGGGTGGGGCCCCGGCTGCGCCACACCGGGCGACGTCACGGTCCTCGATTTTAAACTGTACATTGGGGTTCTGTGAACTGCTCTTAGTCTGCCCCGTCACCTAGGACCTGTTTGCCATGGGAGACCCTACCAGGGGCGTAATGCCCCGGGCAACATAGCTCCTAGGATCATTCGGGTACACAAACTCCCCCACCACGGTAAGGTGGCAGTTCAGGGGGGAGGAAATACTATCATATATAAGTTTATAAAGGTAGAGTACAACTAAGATATTTTAATAGCAAGTGTAGTTACTTTTTCACTATACATTTGCCAAATGTTTTACTGTAATACCATCTCTAGTTGCTGAGCGAGATGATGTCCCACAATCGACACCCGTGGTACTGCTCTCACCCCCTCGACAAACAGACCACTGGTCACATGTAGCAGGTAAAGACTTTGGTCTTTTCATATGAACTTATTCTTATACTGTTCACCAGAAACATACAAAATGTAATGTTCTATAAATTCCTCTTTAGTGGACTCTCATCCTATTCACCCTCAGCTGTCGTGTTCTTCTGAAAGTATCAAAACTCTTGGTTCAGACTTCACCAGCTTGCCCTCCATATCAGTCTCACTTTTGTCTCTGAGCTCCAATCTGTCCGCAGAGGTCATGATGGAAAAGATCGCTCAGCTCAGTCAACAGAACGAGCTGATCAAAGCAGAGCTGAGTCAGACCCAAAATCAGAGAGCATCTCCGAGCAACAGTTACCTGGAGGAGAGACGCTTGAGCTGTGGAAGCAAAGGCTCACCTCACAGTGCAGCAGGCCGAAAGGGGCCTGAGTCCAGTACTGCAAAGTTCACACAGTCAATTGAAAGTGAACAACAGGTGTGCTCAATGTAATTACAGTGAATTAACTTAATACATAATGCAGAACTTGAAATATTGTTTCCTATAGGCAGAGACTAGTGTCCTCAATATGAGTAGTGTGGAACAGCGCCTCCTGGAGTTGAACAGACAAAGTGCGGCAGCCAGGACTCGATTACTTGAGATTATTGACCAACAAAAACACATAACATCAGCCAAACTGTCCCCTTCTGTGTCCCCTCTCCTACACTCAGATGTTGGTCCTGTTTCAGGTAAAGCGTAACTACCAGATGTACAATATACCGTTTCTGTGGTGATGAGGCTGATTATGCTTTGTGTGTTTAGATCATAGAGCAAGTTCAGAAATCTCTCTGCTGCAGGAGCCCATACTGCAGAAAAAACAGTGAGTCGTTAACCTCAAATATTTAAAATAATAATAAAATAGGTAAAGAGGTCAATGAGTAATTATATTATATTTTCTTATATATTTCATATATTACATTTAACCTTCAAATTTACAATATGATTCAGGGCTGCTTCTAATGAACCATCACCTTCTCAAAGTCTCAGAAGCAAAGTCAGTGACAAAGGAACAAAGGTTTGTAAGTTTTTACTGAACATTTCCAAATATGTTTGTACAATTATTAAGAAATATGATAATTTATAGCAGTATGAGAAGCAGAGCTCACCGGAGGGCTGGTTTTCCCTGTCAACACACCTCAGATGACAAGAGGCAAAGTTTGAATGTACAAACTGACACTGGGATTTGTTTTATCTGGATATATCTTTTTACTCTGAAATAAATATTTTAAACTATTCATACTGTTTCTTGTGGTTAAGTCAAATGAAAAAGTGCAATTTTACTCAAATAATGTCTTTTTTTTTTCCTCAATGATCTCAGCAGATTTCCTATTAGCAAAATCTCCTGTTACTACTCTCATTACCCTCAGTAGATTAATCCTTTTTATTTCTGTATAATTTTGTTTTACCTTGTTTGGCGTTTTGTTTCAACTCTTTATTTTCCTTTTAAAAACAGACATGGTAAAGGGCTAAAAAACATAAAGCTTAGGTTTGTGTGTTAGCACTTACTCGTTTCACCTTCGAGTATTTATCTTTGTTTCTGTCCTGTGTCAGCAGGTGGCAACAAAGAGCCATTTGTGAGAGCCTGTGACCCAGCAGGACAGAACCTGTTCAACTGTGTGCAGCACTGCAGCTAGTTTAAATTATCAGCATTTAATCTTAATCCTCTTGAACTAAAGTTAAACAAACAAAGGACAAGGCAATTTTCCACTGTAAATAGTCAAACTTTGCTGATAATTTAAACTTGAAAATTATTCAATAATACATCATTTATTTTAATGCAATGCTGAAGAGGCCACATATAGTAATACTATGTGTAATATGTGTTTTTTCATGCTCAAACCAGGACAGTATTGGATTGTATTTACATTACACAATTGTTATTGCAAACAAATTTCTGATTCTAGTCTGCAAACATGATTCACAAGCCTATATCTTCCATTTGGTTTAGGGCCCTCATTGACCACAGCTTTACATTTCTTCTGTTGTTTGTTTTCTTTAGTATCTATAGTTGAGAGGTGACGCTGAAGTGGTGAAGAGAGCCCTTAAGCCTTCTTGCCAGTGGTGTGGGCAACTACAATGGTCAGTAGAAAAATCAAAAGGAGTAAATATTGCAGATAATAACAGGACCAGGGCATAAAGGGTCTTGGGACAGCGGCCGTAAATGTGGGGTCAAAGGTCGCCGGGACATTTTGGGAAGGAGGGGGGCTTATTGTACCCCTCTACACCCAGTGAAGGACGGACTGAATGGGGATTAACCCTACCCCAATGCCTCTCAATGCTAACCCTCCAGCCTGAGTTTCCCATGTGATTATCTAAAAAAAAGACCTCTGCTATAGTCATATACAGTTATTTAAATCCATGCACATCAAAACTAGAATGTAAAATGTCTACATAAAGTTTAAACCTGTAAGGATATTGCATGATTATTATGAGGAAATTCTAAGTTATAGAAAGTATCAGGTTAAACGTAGGTGCAGTTGGAGGAGGGGCAGTTTTCTTTACTTATTTAAATTTGCCCCCACTTCACCTTTGTGGAGGAGGCTAAAATCACTCAGAAAAACACACACACTAATGCCTCTGCACACACTGGAGCAAAGTGGACATCAGCTTGGATGCTGATCCCTGATGTAGGTGTTATATTATCAGTATATATAAATAACACTATCGGGGTATGAATGAATTACTTGTTAATACTTGTTTGCACACAACTTTAATGATGGTCTGGTGATCATTGAAGTTTAATTTTCCTTAAATGTTTGATTTTATGAACTTAATATCAGCCTGTTCAGGGACTTCAATGATAGAATGCAACTCTCTGTTAGGATACTTCACACTGCCTCATTAAGTAAGTTAACTAAACTGAAGTACATTTAAAAATTAGTGCATGGTGACATCCAATAGCCAATAGGGGGCACT
Source organism: Boleophthalmus pectinirostris (assembly GCF_026225935.1). Lineage (NCBI taxonomy): Eukaryota > Metazoa > Chordata > Actinopteri > Gobiiformes > Gobiidae > Boleophthalmus > Boleophthalmus pectinirostris. Next base: position 21,407,562 of record NW_026571070.1, read on the forward strand.
ACTTTGTGCTTGTTACAGTCATATTTCAGGAGTGTTATGCCCAGTAAACTGAGTATGACAAACTGTGAAACATCAAATAAATAAAGTCCACTATTGGGAAGTGGGGTTGATTTAACACTACACAAGCTTCAGTCACGTTTGTTTACTTTAGGCTGTACTTGTTTGTTGCAGTATTTTGTGGATTAAGTATGCACCCGGGATGTGTGTGTGTGTGAGGGGGTCTGCCTGTGTCCATGCGAGGGGTGCCCGTGCCCTTGAGTCCAGTCCACAGCTGCACAAGGCTCTGATCTGAAGCAGGCTGTTGCTTGCTGTGAAAATATTATTGCAAGTGTTTATTATTGCTTTGGTGTGAAACAGTGGGAGCGTTGTGTGCTGCGCGGGCATGTAAGTATGCAGAGGATAGAGGAGAAGTGCAGGAGGAGGAGAGGGACCAGCCCCCAGCCCCCAGCCCCCGGTCCAGTGCACCCTGGGTAATGGGGAGACCTATTGGAGTTGATTAGTTCCGGCTGGATCTCAGATAGAGCACTGACAGGCAGGAGAAACGAGCTCTCAGCGTGACCCTCCACTTCCCCCGTGCAGCCTTGTCTCCGGTACAAAGGCAATGCAGGGCCAGGGCTTTTTAAACTACAGCTTTGCTCTACTCCACTGCTCCCCTCCAAAAATCAACCACTACTATGACCACACCACATCACTCTTAAAGTCCACTCGCAAATATCATGTAGGCCTTCTTAAGTGGGACAAATGAGTCCTATATTGGAGAACAGCAGTGCTTTCAGTCCAGTACATGAAGATGGATGCCAGCGATGTAGCTTGCACAGTGTGTAGCCCATACACTTGGCTGCATATATCAGTATCAGATTCACTGTATTGTGTATTTCTGACAGAGCTTCACATCCTCCATGCCGGACACCTGTGGCATGAGTTGATGTGCTTTTGACACATTCCTGAGCAAAGCAGCATCATTCAAACTCCTGCGCTTGGTCCTATCCATGCACCCTTTATGTCCCACTCAACCCCCCTGCGATCTCCCCACTCCCTCCTCTCTTTTCTCCCCTTTTCTCCACACATAATTGATTAAGGGCCGTTTTCATAAATCAATTTGGGACGCACATCAGTCAGTCTTGAATGGTTGCACAGTGGCATTAATCTACCTCAGCATGCCCTGCCACTCTCATTTATACACATGTACGGTAGACCTGCGTAGTTTGTTTTCTTTACTTTTACTTCAGTTTTTGTCGTTGCAGCTTGCCAAACATGAAATATGCAAATGTTTTCAGCAGTTTTGCAGACACATAGACTTTTCCACTGTGTCTGAACACTAGTATCCACTGTTGAGGGAGACACTGGAAGAAAAATGTGGTATTGATGGATTAAAAGAATGACAAACACATTGCAAATAAAAGGGGGGATTCTTTTTTATAGATGGCAATTATTTCCATATGTCAAATGCACTTCACCCTAAATAAACAAATATGTTGTTTGTACACTTAGTCTGTCTCCATGACCAATGCGGCTCACTCAGTGCTCTTCATAATTACACAGCTTTAATTGTCATTATTAGAAAGTGACTTCATTGCCTTCTTATTCAAAGCTGGTGTTGTGGATGTTTGATATGGATGTAACCATGACACCGCCCTTTTCTTATTGCAAAACCTATGCCAAGTTGCTAAGGATTCTGGGAAAGTAAGGAGTCTGTAACAGCTGCAAGTGATATCCCTGAGTCTCCCCACTACAGTCTGTCTGGTATCGGCCACTAACTTTTTCCTTTATACCTTGATCTTCTGTTCTTTTCTTAATACCTCTTTTGTACCCCATTGCTCTTTCTGTAATTGTTACTCATTCCTGCACCTTCCTTTTCCCCTGGTCGCCCCTCTCCGTGCTCCGGGGTGTTGGCTTTAGTGCTAGTGAAAGCTGCTTTGCCTTTAAAAACAGTTTGTCTTAATGAGTGAGGGGGGCAGCCAGGAGAGCGCAGGCCTGGGGTCACAGCTGAAGCCAATTGCGTCCCTTTCCTGTCTGAGTTGCTGCGGGCTGGGGTCAAGCTCAGGGTCAGACTGGCCCACTGGCTCTCGGTCCAGTTCTGAATCACTGCCAGCATTTAGAACTGTGTGTGTGTAGCTAATTTAAATGTGTGTGTGTGTGTGTGTAAGTTAAGAAAAGCAGGGCAGCCGGCACATCTGTTTCTGATCCCCCAGAATGCTGTGCTCTCTGGACCTGGAGGTGCTGGCGTGCCTATAGAGCGCTGAGAGCCAGAGGGAGGGGAAGAGAGACTGAGGACGCCGTCGCACGCACACACTGGCTGGGATACAACATGGTACATAGGCCTCCTATACCTTCTCTATGGATCACATGTTACATACTATTAAACAGTAATGACTTCATATTAACTGTAAATCACATTTTGTTATTATACTGACAGAAGAATGTCCAAGTGTCCTTCTTGAATTAGAAAATAGGACCATTTCTTTTACTATTATCCATGCATACTTGCAATTAAACCTTTCTGCTCAGAAGTAGAGGATTAATCTGTGGGTACAGAAGCATCTTCACTCCCAATGTTGAAGTATTATCTACAATGCACTATGACAGAAACCATAACGTTTATATGAAAAATCATCCTTTTATTTTGTTTATTAATTTTAAGTCATTTTCACCATCAATTTCACCAACAACTCTGTTAAGTGAATCACAAATTCTTCTAAAATTTTGGAGCACACATGTGATCATGTGGCACACTAAGTTTTCAGGACATGTAAAACTTGCACTTCATGTTGAAGAGCCCTTATTCTATTGTTGTACATTTAGTTCCACACTCTTGGATGTTTGGGGAGGTCCACTCTCATTCAACTCACTGTTTAACATTGATTTACATTTATAATTACAATAAATGGCATTGGCATTACTTTATTACACATCTTAATATACCAAACCACAGTCTCTTGCACAACTTGAACCCGACTGCGGTACGGGCTCATGGTGTGAGGGTTGCATTCATGGGTCAGCAGCTGCTTTTTGTTTTAACTCTTGTATGATATTTTGTAATTTATGAAGAATGCCCAACTAATAATATCAACAAACTCTCCCTTGCACGTATTACTGGAAGTAAAGTGCAATAATGTGTGTGAGCTCTGTAGAGGTTTTGGCTTTAAGACTCAAAATGTAAAAAAAACCCAAACAACACGCAGTAATAGTAATAATAATAATAATGCATTAGTCTTATATTGCTTTTACAAATGCTCAACAACACTACCTATTTGTGTATTATTGATTCACTCCACACTCAATGGTAAGGTACTATTGTAGCCACAGCTGCCCTGTGGCGGAATGGTTTGCCAATCTGTGCCATCGGCCACTCCAACCACCACTGATAACACATGCTACATTCATTCTAAACAAGGTGGGTGAAGGAACTTGTCTAAGAACACAACAATTTGTAGTATTATATTGTATTATTATACTCACCAGGTTCTGGTTGGAATTAAGACAAGTGGACTGTTTATCAGACATCCTGAAATGAAGCCAAAACACAGCTAGATGAAGATATATTACAAAGAGAGAAATCTGTAAATGTTACTAGAACATAGGTAAAAGTAATAAAACAATGACACTGTTCATTAAAGCATTTGACCCGACAAAAACCGACCCACCTGTAGATTCAGATTGAAATAGCATGCGCAAATGACAAAGACGCCATTTCCGCATATTACTGTGGCGGTAATTGGTCATTACAAGGAAACACCTGCAGCGGAGTGATGCGTTTATTAAAGTTTCCTCTAGTCCAATCACAACACATGGTCGGCACAAATTGCATAGGGAACAAGTAGCCTATGATTCGGTAACATTCATTGTTTCGATCTTAACCTTAGCTTAGGCCACACTCCCGTCCTCACCCCGTGTCTCCCCCTCTCGCGGTGCCGTCTCGTTGTCCGCGTGGAGAAGGTGAGTTTTTGGAGATGAAACAGTGCGTCAGGCTTTGAACAAGGCCAGTAAAGCAGGCGCACATTAACGAGCGTGACTAACGAGCTGCAGCAGTGGGATCACACCGGCCCGTGCACACATACACCTACATCTTGTCTCTTCGTGATATAGTCCTCTTTCACTCCCTTTTCTTTCTCCCCATTGCAGCTTTTTTACATTTTTCACACATGTGTTTCATACAGGACACGCTGCAGTCGTTTAAAATACCTTTGGTGTTGAGCCAAGTCCCTCCAACAAAGAAAGCACATTTTAAACTTTGTATTCAACCTTATTTTGTATTTTATTACAAATGATGTTAAGAGTATTCCACTAAACGTTTCTCTCCAAAATGATAGACCTATATTAATATTATTACAATAGGGTCCATGGCTTTAATTTGGGCAATCTCCTAAGCCTAATAAGTTAGACATGAGCCAACTGCACAAATGTTAACAAAACTGGAAGCTAGAGACTAGTTTATAGTTGTTTAATTTTGAGGAGGACAGTGGACCCAAATACTTTTAACTTTTCTAACTAGTCTAAGTAATTACTATGATTTTCTTCTGTATGGATGAAGTTTTATTGCCTATTAACAAGTACACTTAGTAGACAAATAACCTTCAGATATTTTAATTTTTAATGATGCTTCACATTGTTTATGAAGGTTGTGGAGTCTTCTCTTCCTCTCTGGGTGTTCTTATTGTCTCCCACAGATTTACCAACATCAAAGCAGTAATAAATCAGCTTTATAATGACAGTAACTATTTATCATGCATTTCTGCTTATCTGCACTGGGCACCAGCCAAACAATAAATATTCCATATCCTTTTATATTTTTGACATCTGCAGCACACTGTCTTTTATTATTTTCTGTTCCCATTTCAGCATCTGAACAAATTTAATTAGTTTATCAATCTTGGTCTCTCTCCATATCCCCCCAGGCTCAGTCTTACTGCAACAGATGAGGAAAACAAGAAGTATTCTGAATTTAAATTAAGGGAACATTATTGGTGGTTGTAGAAGTAAATTTGTAATAAAGTGCATAACTGAAGACTAAATAAGGAGATGGAAAATATACTACATGAAAAGGTCAATGACACATTCTGTATTGTTGGATATGATCATGGCTCACTCTCTTATTTTACGGTTTGACCCAGTCCATATCTATTGGCAGAGCAGATAGTCCAGTAATCCAGGCTATGCAGTTGTTTACCTGCTTTATTAATTACCTATTTACAGGGATGTTAGAGTAGGGAGTAAAGGATACTCACATAGCATAACTTTGTGGTAAACAATGTTACATACATTTTCATTACCAAAAATACATTCAAGTTGTCCGTGTAAAAACTCTACTCTTCAAAAGTGAACCAGTCCCACATCACATTTGAATCTGTGCTGAACACACCTGAGACAATAAAGCTGAACATTTTGCCAGGAAAAGCAATTTCATTCAGTCTCCATCCTGCTTTTCCCCAAGGCACTCCAAACTGCCCCGTACTTAACTTCTCCAACCCCTGAACCCCAGCCAGTGTACCCCCTCCCTCACATAGTCCCAAATGCTTATTCTGTTCCCAGCACCAGTCGCTATTTCTCTCTTTTTCTCTCTCTCTCTCCCTGGCTATGGTCCCGGGACGTTTACCTCACCCTCTCCTCTCTCTCTCCCCCTGCAGGCTAGAGCAGAGAGGTACTTTACGGCCCTGTCATCTCGGCTGAGCTGTAAAAAACACATCTGGAATTGCACTCTCCATTCTCGCAGGCCCCGCACTCCTGTCTGTCCACAAAAAAGAAAAGAAAATGCTCCCATAACGAGCTACAAACACTGAAAAAATACAGTCAAACTGAGTGAGATGTTTCTAAGGACTGTTACTGTGGCGAGAGGAGTAGGTACAGTTAGTCATGTTGGATTCACCGCCCACTGATGCCGAAAGATTGTTTTGGGTGGTGGTCAAGCTTTCACAGTGTGTTCATATACTTAATGGAAGTTTGTCGTTTGACCCGGATTCGCAGAGTTTTTGTATGAGAAAGTGAGCGCGTCCCCGTCTGAAGCGTGACTATATATACATTTAATAAGGGCCTGTGCGGTGTGGTAATAGGCGGTTGGGTTTGCCTTTGGTACATGGAGGAAATGTCAGCTACAGATACAGAGCTAAGAGAGCGTAGAAAAAACAAATTGATTTGACGAAGTTGCCACCTCATCTGTTGTGATAAGGAAACATGGCATTAACACTTTATTTAAGGGTGTCTTAAAAGAAAACATTAGGTTTCATATCCCACAAGGACTGTATTTTAGATCAAAAACCAAAAGTGCAAAAACAAACAGTACAAGCTATGACTTTGAACATGATGTTTAAAGACTCTAATGCATGTGTTATTTATGTCATATTTCACAGATGTCTATGAGCAGATTAATGTCCTGTACATATACGCAAAATCCAAACGTCTGGTTTCTCCCATCTCAGAATAAAAACATAAAAGTACATGAAGACATTAAATGAACTATATAAACAGTAGGTAGATCCTTGTTACACTAATTTACCTTAAGATGATGTGTTAAAAATGCAGAAAAGAAATTAAATTCTTCAAATAGTTTAAAGAGTCACAGCCATACATTTACAGCTATATAAAATACACTTTTAAGACACCACTGGTTCTTGGCTGGTCAATGTGCAACCTTATTCCTTCCTTCAGAAAAGCAGCTTCAGAACGCCTCAATGATGAAGGGTCTCTGATGAGAGAAGAAATGTTTTCATTCTTAAAACTGTGTACAGTTTTTCTTTGGATCACACACCCTATTCTTCTGATACTTTCTATCCACAGAGGTTTAGGCAGTTTTGAACTGTAATGTCCTGAAAGCAAACTAATCAAATCTACCTATGTTTATCTTTGTACACAAGTGGCAAATTATGTACTGATATAAACTGAACATGACTTCATGAATCGGCCATGAGTCGTCTGTTCCCTGTACAGTCATGGTTTTGATGCATGTCCTTAGTTTCTGCACTGTGCAACCTAATCGCCATGGGAGAAACAGGGGAAAAATGAGGTCTACCAAAGGGGTAACAAACTCCACCTCTTTCACATTTTATTAAACCAACTTTGAAATGTCCCTCCAGGAGTAGATTTGGATCCCAGTTCTGTTAACCATCTCCATGTGCCACCTCCGGGCTGTCCTGTGAAAGTTGGTCTTGACTGTGCGTCTGTGTAAGAGTCGAGGAGGGTCGGGTTTCTGTGCGATGGGAGGTGCTGCTTGGCGCTGTAGGCAGAGCTGCACTGTGCGGTAGGTAAATAGGGCCCTGACCTAGGCCTGCCAGAGGAACGCACTCTCTCCCTCTGCCAGAGTCTTTTCACTTTTGTTTTTGTGTTGTTTTTTTTATTGTGAGCTGGATGTGGAGGGAGGAGGACGGTGAGGGTGGGGTAAGATAAAGGTGGACTCTGTGTGTGTGTGAGGCAAGGCTATTAACGAGCACCATCGTTTTTCTAATTAGTGCTTTGGGGAATATTTTCTTAAGGACGATCGGCCCTCCCCACAGAGATTTTTGTAATGTGTGTGTTCTGTATCTCAGCCATCTGTGGTTCTGTCCCAAAGAAACAAACTGTATTTTCTGTGCAGAGGTCAATTGTGCTCTTCCTGATTGTAAGCATATACACATATCCTGGAGGTATGGATGCTGTCACTTCCAGCGGTCACTCCCAGTTCATCAAATCGAGAGGTTTCAGGTCCTCTCCCTTTTCAGGTCCTCTCCCTTTCCTGTGTTCTTGGAGCTCAAGAGCAAAAAGAAACTTTCCTTTTCTCTTTTCTTCCCTCTCAAAACTCTCCTTACTCTTCTTCTTCTGTTTCTTTTCAGAGAGGTCTACTGCTTTGATCCCCAGTCCTCCCCCTTCTCCTCTCTCCCCCCCTCTCCTCCCCCTGCACCCCTCCCTCGTGGGGCCTCCAGCCAGAGAGCTCACTGGAGCGGTTTCCTGAGTCTGGATTAATGAGTGCAGTTCAGTGTGTATGTAGTGGAGCAGAGAGAGAAGCAGAAAGAATGCCTTGGTGGACCACAAATTGTGACTGTGTGTGCGTCTGCATACTGTACAGCCCCAGTGTGTATGTGGGGTGTGTGTAGCGTCCAAACCAAACTTTATTTTGTGGATTTTTTTTCAAACTTCATCAAAGTAAGTGATTCCGCAGGAGTTTTTTTTTCAGAGGATCACGTGGCCTGTGCAGATATATGATTGCAATCAAGCACAAATCGTCCACCCCATATGACCTAAACCCAGGCCCAACTTTCCAGACCTCCTGATTAAGGCCGGTGGTTATTGTTATTGCACTATTAAACGCTGTTAAAGACCAGACCTACTTCAAGTTGCACTGTAACAATAAGTAATAATAACCAGGAAATATTCTAAAGATTTGTTTGAGCCAGAACTAGTGTTTGGACTAGGGTAAATACAGATAATAAGTCTCAAACCTCATTTATTTAACAAAAACATTCTTGCTGGACTGGAGAGATAAACCCAAGTGGAAATGCAAAATAGTACTCATTGCTTAAAGGGCCCATATTATGCTATTTTCTAATAAATGTTATGTCTCCTCATCACAAACATTTGCAGTTGTGTTTTGTTTCATTCACACATGTTTAACACACAAATCCTACATAATTAGGCGTTTCTCAAACAGAAAACTCTGTTCCAACTTATGATGTCATGTGGTAATATAGGAAGTGCACCACTGTGTTTTAGAACTCCATACACTTCACTAGAAATAACTGGATAATTTCAGCCATGAAATTTAAACAAGGTAAAAGGTAGCTGTTAACTGATCATGGATTACTCAAACATGTGTGAATGAAACAAAACACAACTCCAGGTATGGGTAATACAGGACCTTTAAACTGCACTCACAGGGATCATCATTGGTGGTTATATTTAACAGGTAGAGTACCGTGAGTTTAGGAACCAATGGAAAAATCAGTCAATTAACTTTTGCAGTCTGCCAATTCTTCTTAATGGTCTATGGCGTCTCATAGCTAATTTCCTGGTTGCTCTGTTTTTCCAAATCAAGACTTGTGTATTTCTGCACTTGGGTCCCTGCTCCAAGTAAAATATCATTGCGACCATTTAAACTTGTAATTGCACATTAATCTTTTGCTAGGTTAAGAATTATCCTAATTTAGTAAAAATCAACTAAACCACGGTTACTTTTATTCACCCGCCAAGCTCCCAGAGATTTTCATGCTATGGTTGAATGTTTTATTTTTATTAAGTCAATAAATTTGTTTTGGCTTTAACAAAGTCAGTCTTTGTCAAACTGCCCCCTGGTTTTAACCCTGCCAGACTGTAAGAGCCTCACTTTCACATTGTACTCAAAACAGTCTCATTACTACAACTGATTAGGATTCCAGGATGAAAAGCCAAAGTGCTAAAAATACTCTTGTGATTGGAGCCATGTGTTGGATTTGGGGCGGTGGGGATAAGGTACTGCATGTGGTGGGTCGGGCAGAAAAAAGGGGAGGAGGAGTGAATACAACTGTAAAGAAAAAACAGTTTGTCTTTTCAGTGAGCTCTGATAATAACGCCACGTGAGTCCCTACTGCAAGTTTATTTACTCTCACAACTTACTACGTACACACTCCACTGAACATGAACGCACAACATATAGGCAAGGTTACATGTTAGCTTTAGATGACTTTTAAATGGGCATAGCCATGTAATCACAACCATGCTCTCTCTCTCCCTCTTTCTTTTCTCTCTTTCTTTCACTCTACCTTTACCCCTCTCCTCTCTCTTTCTTTTCTCTCTTTCTTTCACTCTACCTTTACCCCCCTCCTCTCTCTTTCTCTTTCTCTCTCTCCCTCTCCGTCTCTCTCTCTCTCTTAGCTGGGAGGAGGCAGCTGTCATTAGTGATGAAGAGGAGTGCATGGGTCGTCCAGGTGGTTCCAGTTATTCTACCTGAGGGTGTCTGACGGGGAAAACAGGGCCAAAGTGTGAATAATTTTCTTGGCCAGGTAAGTTTCCAGGAAGCTCGACTTGGGTGGTGGTTCTCTGTTAGTGTAAAGTGACACGAAAAGAGCCCATGGTTTAGAAAAGGGATTTAGCAAATGGTGCAGGATTTAAGAAAGTGTGACTATTACATTTGTATTTGATTAATTGTTGTGTAAACCAAAATGTAGTGAGATATGTAGTGTATGTGAAAATAAAACCTCTCCAAGTCAACAAACATCTAAAATATCGCCTACACCTTACAGTAAACTTTATAATGCTACAATTTTTGTGTGAACACACACACTTAAAGCTCATGGAAAGAGAAAATAAAGAAACAAACACTAGAACTATAACTCTAATAACTCCATTAAGTATAGAAGTTGGTCACTGTGTGAGTACCAGTAAACTGGTTTAATAGCAATACTGTTAATTTGTTGATGAGTTAACTTCAACAAAGATATCTCTTGTGTTGTGAATGTGGTTTTGCCACTATTACAAGTTACATTCAATTTACACTACCATTGAGAGCCATATTTTTTTATAACAAGTATGGTTGCTATAGTAGCAGAGTAAATGCATCAACTCATCTGTGCAAGTTTTTCCACAACATAAATCTTGATTGTTAAGTCTCTGATGGTTCAGCATAGTGAGGATTTAGTTTTGGCACACACTAAACTGAAGTAGAAGAAGTGAAGACGCTGATTTCTGCTGCCTCTGTGCGGATGTGAACAGCACTGGTTCCCTCATCTGTCACTCAAGATGGACACGTCCTCATGACAGCTGCACAAGTGGGCGGGATTTCCTTTGGGAGAGCGTGGTTGGACAGCAGACTACAAGGCAGTGTCTGCTTATTTGATAAGAAGTCGTCCATCAGGAAGGAAAATAAACAGTTGAGCGTGCTGCTACTGCGGAGAGCAGGGAAGAGCTGTTACTAGAGCACAACACAATATTTACTCTGTGGTAAAGACACATATCTCACACTCTGCTCTGCTCACCTGGACATGTTCTGGGTGAACAAACACTGGGTCACTGAGCATTTGCACAAGTCATTACTGCACCTCAGAAGAGGGCTCCAAGTGCAGTTTGTGGGTTAGCATTATGGATATATTGTACACACATTTACAACATAACATTTTCTGACCACTGAAATGAAAAGATGTTCAATAGATCAAAATGTTAAATGTTTAAGATGAATAAAGGTCTAAAATAAATGCTATATAAAACAGTCCATTAGTCTACATTTTAAAGTTTTAATATTGCTATATTTCAGTTCAAAGCCCTAAGTACTTGTCATGTTGGTTGTTGTTTTTCTGCCTGTATGCAAGCTAATGTCCATTTGTTTATTTAGATAAGGAAGGAGGGGAGAACCATGGGACCACAGGAGTCCTGACCTCCAGCCAGACTGTAAGGCCCGCCCTCTGGCTGTGACAGACAGATAGCATCAATGTAGCTTATCAGACCTTGTGGGGTGGAGACTGGAGACTGGGTAAGCACAGTCCAAAGAATTGTAATTTTCATGCCCTTTTTGTGACCGTATATTACTGTACAGATAACATGACCTGTCTAACTGATATCAGTTTTTACTGGGCTTCTTGTTTAAAATCATACTTGTTCTTTTTGTCCACAAGTTTTAGTCACAAACTGGCTGGCTAGTTGCTACTCGACATTTCCATGAGCATGCCTTATTGCTCTTGGATAGTGGGTCACTGTGTTGCATGTGTTGGAGAGTCTCTGTTAGTCATTTGCTGTGTTTTTTGGAGGGAGTGAGATCATGCTTCTGACATTGACAGTGAGCATAAAGACGCATTGAGTGGAGTGGGACCATAGGCCAAGTCTGGAGGTAAGGGGAAATACACACACTTAGGGCAGCCAGTGTACCGGACTCCCAAGGGCCAGGGGGACTATCGTTTTCTCTGTTAATTATGACCGTCTGGCAGACTGGAGAGCAGGAAGTCAGAGAGAAGGGGGGAATAGAAGAGGGAGAGAGAGAGAGAGAAAGAGAGGGATGGATGGCAGATAGATGATAGCGAGAAAGCGGGTGTGGGGGCGAGTGAGGAGCAGGGCTGACAAAGTGAGTCAAAATAAGGGAGGAGAAGCAAAAGTCAAGATGGATGAAGGGAGGAGTAAGGGAAAATATGAGGGGGAGGATGGGGAAGTGATAGAGAGACAGATCCAAATAAAACCACATGCCCCGAATGATAAAACCAGGTGCTTGATAAAAGGTGGAATGTCAACATCTCTTTTTGCTCTGATCTTAGTTCAGCCATGTTTTTTGCCTGCACTGCTCTGTCTTCCCCATCATGTTTTTCTTGACGTGGACTTTTTGATATACAACCGGCTGTTCATGCACTTTTGACCCTTTCTCAACAGCAGTGTATGTCTATAACTTAACTTTACAATGCACCATCCAACTCCTGATGGGCTATTCTTCATGTGTCTCCCAGGAGAGCATGCAACGCGCTAGGCTGTATATTCACGTTTTTGTTTGTTGTCCAAAAACTTTAAGTGCTTTAAGGCCAGCGCGGGGCCAAGGAGCTGTAAGAGAGCAGAGTGGAGCAGAGCTGGGATTTAACTGGCTCCAGGTCCAATTAGGTTTGTCTGCTGCATCTGGACACAGTTAACGTTCAAATCAAAACTCACACTTCACTCTGGCGGGGATGTAAAATCACAAGTTTTATACTAGCGGCCAGTTAGGTTTTTACTGCCTACCACAAAAAGCTGGACAATATTTACTGCTCAGTCATAACACAGCAGCACTGATAAAAGCTGAAAGAGGAGATGAACTGGCTCTCTCCACTTAGCATCGCAGCAGTTATGTTTGAGGCTTTCGCTGAGGGCAAACAATTACTGGAAAAATTGCAAGATCAAGATCTCAAGCATCTCACGACATTGCTCTAATACACCAGATACCAGAGAGAAAACACAACACAGTAGGGGATTTTTGACTTGAATTTATGTGGCAGGGAAGTTTGTCAAATACTGCTATGATTTACAGCCGAAGCATAACTCTAAACTCTAAACATGAAACTGATCTTTTAGTGAAAACGCTGCAGCTTTTGCGGTGTCTTGATTGAAGTATTAAAACCGATTTTGGTAACGTTATCTTTTGTACTACTGAGGTCTGTACAAAAACCACTGCAAGGGGTTACAGAATTATTTTTGCTGCCCTAAGCCCAGATAATTAAATGGGTTCAGTTAGATGGGGCATTTGTCTAACTAAAACTAAATTATATGCAAAAGTTACTCTTTTGCACAACAAGGAAGATATTAATCTGTGATTTTTGTTTACTTTTACGCCAAAATCAATTCACAAGCTGATCACTGATTACGATGGGCATCTCTCTCTTTGTGATTGCCATACTGATAAGGAAGATGAATTAAAAAATGCATGGAATGGATGGAAAGACTGAAATTTATAGTTATAAAACAATCTTAAAGGCACACTACGTACAATGTAGGCTGATAATGCCATATTATGAAACATTTCAGGCAAACCAATAGCTTTTTCATTGATATAGACAGGTTAGGCAGGTAGCAGAGTAAACAGACTCATAGTGCACACACATACACACATACATACATACATACATACATACATGCATACATTTTGCAGTGAATATTTTTTACTTTTACGGTTTAAGACCTGCTGAAATGGATGAGATCTTTTGAGTTAACATCCCACCCAACTGAGCAAACCAAACACACATAGACACTAAATGGCTAGAAAAATTAAGAAATCAGTTGAATCATTTAAATCTGCATTAACAAAATCATTACATTTCATCTTTTAATTTCCTCTCTACAAAATACTTTTACTTTCTACTCTTTAAGTACATTTTTAAGCAGGTACTTTAATACTTTTTTTTTTCCCCCCAGCATCTGCACTTTTATTTAACACTTATTTTTAGTAGCAAAATTCAGTACTTCATCCACCACTGTGTATTGGTTGTAAAATATGTACATCATCCCAGCTTTGTTACACAAACTGCAGAACAACATAAAACCTCTGTAGTCTCAGTATATAATGGCCTTCTCTGTAGAAACCAACAGTTAATCAGAGCCCTGTACATTCCTGATGGTGACACACTGGTCGTACCCCGAGGTCTGACCCTACCTGAGCTCGTCTGTCTCAACAACACAATCACAGAGGAATGAGCGCCAATAACCTTGTATTACTGCCTTTATTCCTCCAAGATCCAGCCCCCACACTCATAGTTCACATCAGTAAGAGTGGAAAAGAACAATAAAATCTCCGGATATGAAAGAGTCCCGAGGCAGCGATGCATAGAGAAGCCTCCTCCTTTAAGTGTGTGCTGGTAGACTTTAAAGGAAGACAGCCAAAATGAAAATATAGACCTATAAATCTTTGCACCTATGTTAACAAGGAATTTTGATTGAGCGTCTGATGTAAAGCCCCGGGCAGACTTCTACTTGTACAAACTTTTTCAAGACTTGTTTAGCAATAGCCAGTGGTGCAAAGAGAACAGCAACTTTGTACTAAAGAGAAAGTACAGTTATACGGCAAAAAATTTACTCAATTACAAGTATAAGTACTACTGCCAAAATTATACTTAAGTAAAAGTATGCATGAAAAATACTAGTCAATACTCAACACTAGTTACATTTTAACAGAATTTTAATAGCGTTTTTTGAGCTCTTGAGTGTATTTGTCAATATAGAAAAGAGCAGAGACAGCTGTGCATTGGACAAATTATGAATAGTGTTGTACCCATTTTAAATATAGCTAATTACAATTGCATGGCTCGAAATATACAAGTCCATGTTTAAAAAGTCCTGAAAATACTCAACAATTACACATAAAAATATCTACTTAATTATATGAAGTTGAGTGTTTGTAATTAGTTACTTTTCACTCTTGGTAGATCTATGATAATGCACAGATCCCACATTGGTAAGCTGAGGTACTTTGTGTTTTTTTGTAAGGAATGCAAGGCTGTTTTTGTAACTCCATTTGTTGCACACTCCCCACTGGATCAACCATTAATCAAGTCCAAGAAGCTCCAGTTCAGAGGTCGTAAAACACCATCATTCAAAATGCTATCAAGATATTTTCCCATGTGCTTTTTCTGTCATTTTTTTCCAAATGAGGAGCGAAGTTGGCTACAAAAACAGATGGATTTTTTAGTCTTGAGTTTTAGATCAGGCCTGCTCTGACAGATACTCTGCAATTTCTCAGCCAGTGTGAGTTTATTTTTAGGCACATAAGCTAAGAAAACTGCGTGGACTTGAAGTGTACTTTTGACGTTCCCTTCTATAATGGTTGTTAAATTGTTTCATCATTTATTCTCAATGAATATTGTTGTTTTGACTCAGGAAGACCCTATAGGATAGACCCATCCTGGTACAGAGACACCTGTTGTTTGAATGTGAGGGTTTGTGTTAAGACTTGAACCATGACTGAGGTTGTTTTTGCAGCGGGCAGCAGCACATTGTTTCTGTCAGTGCTGTTGAACCTTGAAACTCAGATCAGATCACTTGCTGTTTTCATCTATACACTTCAGTAGTTTGTTAAACTTCCTGTCTAACATTTTATGTGAGTTTGAGATTTTTTCAGTCAAGTTGGTTTCGATAGTGTGTAAAATCAAATCAAATGGTGATCTCGTTTGTGTGACAATATGCTATTTGGTGAAATTGTCATATCACATTAAGTGCTTCTCTGTTTTATGCTTAACTCTGTGCTCAAACACAGACACTTTTCCCACTCATCCTTCTATTCATCAGCATCTGAAGTGATTGACCAATTATAGTGAAGTGTGAACTCACAGTTGAAGAGGAATCTATTTATTTCCTAAAAGGCAATATTGTTAAAACACTAAGTGTAGCAGTTGAATTGTGGTAAAATTAAAATCTTAACAAAATGCCTGTGATGTTGCATCTCAGTCTTCTGAAAGCACTGATAGTCACACTGTTCGTGTAGGATTGTAGAATGTCTGTTAGTTTTTTTTTCTCCTGGGCAGAAATGGTAAGGTGTTGAAGTGGTCATGGCCAGTGCTCATGTATTGGAATTTGACTCCTGGTATGAGTGACCTCTATTTCATGGCAGCCTCCTTTGGATCTGTGTTCTTGTTGTATTGTTCTTCTCTACACATTCTGGACACACCAGACAATCAAAAACATTTTTTCAGGAACCGCAAGATTCATAGAGCTCAATGAGTATAATAAAACTGCTTGAATAATAATATTTTAAAATTATACAATATGAAAAAGTATTAAAGAGACCACAGTAATCATGAATATATACTATTCAGAGATTTTTCACACTGAAGCTGTGCACTAAAAGTACAAGTGCGTGAGTGTGCATGTGATCCTCTCTGTTTCGTGGCAGTGAGGAAGTGACACAGCTGCTAAGGTCAGCGGGATTCAGAGCGACCGCGAGAGAACGGGTCGTTGTCATGACGCCAGCGCTCAAAGCATCTAGGACAGAGGAAGAACTGAGCCAGAATCACCTCATACTGGTCCATACACAGGACATGACACCTGACAGTGGACTAAAACTCACCCGGTGCTCTTTTTTACCAAGTTGGACTTTTTGTTGGTGAAACGCACAAATCACACCACATGACCACACTCAAGTGACACCACCAACGCAGCTTCCCACTCTCCATTACATTCATAACAGCATTTATAATCATCTACATGACAATCTGTGTAGCTCTATAGTGCGACTCAGGGGTGACAGGGGTTAGTGCTGAAGGGAAGCAATGCATGCTGGGATTGCGGCCTGCTGAGAGAGTGGCATTCTGGGAGGCAGTGTCCTGTGGGCAGGGCCTCTAGGGGGATGCAGTATGGTTAATAGGCCTTTCATGGTCAGCCTACAAAGCCTTTTGTCCTGGACTAATTCATCCTACCCAGCATGGAGAGAGCAGAGGGGGAGGGGTGTTGTGGAGGGGTTAGGGAGTCCCCAGTTTCTCTGCTCTAGTGAAGTGTAGGGTGGCACCAGTGTTAGGGAGCCACATCTTAACACTGCTCCAATTGGCAGAGGTGCTGGCAAACTGAACCACAACACTGGAAAACACCCAACTGTAATCAAGAGGCATCCTGCTGCGCATAGAGTACATGTGACGTGTTCTGTGTGGGAGCCAGGTATGTGATTGTGGCTGGGAAAAGCAATTAGGAGTGAATACTGAGCCTGATGTGAACAAGTGCAACAGGTGGGATGGAATAGTGAGGCTGTCTCTGTAAGCCCTCAGGTGCACTGCATCATGGGAGTTCTGGCTCCAGAGATGTTGCCTGTTCCCACCAACTGAACCCCCTATCAGAGCCTGTGTTCTCTCACTATAATCAGTTATTAATGGAGTGGACAGAAATGACCCCCCCTTACATTCAGACTGTGCTGATTGAAGTGGAGAACAAGACTCCTGAGGGCACTGTGATCATTGTGGTATGACACTGTGTGTGTGTCCATAGTATGTGTGTTTGTGTGTGTGTGTGCGTGTGTGCGTGTGTGCGCGTGCGTGCGTGTGTGTGTGCTGCCCCGTCCCGACTGGGCCTGTCCCGTCCGCAAAAACACAACACACCGCAGTTCACAGCTGCACTCGACCTGCAGGCTTCAATGACCGGGGGTCAGTACAAACTTTGTGGGGACCAACCCATATCAAATCAAGGAGAACCGACGAGGGGGAGGGGCGAGTTTACCACATCCTAGATCTGTACTTGTGTGTCAGTTTTTGGGGTGTTGTAGTTATTGCGCGTAAATGCGTAATAGTTGAAGGTCTGCTTGACGCACTGTCATAGGAAAGTGTTGAGAGGCTGTGAGAAGGGGTCTGGAGAAACTGCAGCGCTCTACCCTTCTCTGGGATTTTGGGAGCCAGTCCCTATTGTTCAGATCCCTCCTCCTGCTTGGGAAGTGGGAGGACCCGCAAAGGCGTCGCAAAAGGGAGAATTGTTTGAGAGCTCAGTCATCCAAAAACGGCCTTTCAATGTGAGAACTTGGGGAGCCGAAGAAAATGTCGGTGGCATCGCAGTAAATTACTAAAGCAGCAACGCTTTAGATGGTAAAAAGAAGCAAACTAGTCTTACTTTGGGAACTAAACGCGACGAAAGACACTCGGAGTGAAGGGAAAATCGAGGTGTGTGCACCAAGTAGAACGGTTTTGGTAAGTTTTCTGCCTTCATGCGGTCCATGTTTTTGTGGGGTTACGCTACTTATAACTGTGTAATGCTAGTTTTTGAACGTTTGCAAGTTTTCCAACTCAATCCCTTAATTTCTGAGAGCAAAATCTGCAATATGTGAATTAGTAAAGCGGCAACCTGATGATTTTTGCGTTAAACCTCGTATTTGTCAGCGCTATCAATTTAGATAGCAACAGTTGTTTTTCCTTTTTTTCCTCTTTTTTTTATCAAACTGGTGGACAAAGCTTTTGGATTTCCGCGTCTTTGTAACGTGGTGTGATTATTTATGTCGCTGCTTTGGTTTTGTGAGCACATTTTGCTACTTTTTTTGCGGACAACTTGGCGTAGGGCTTAGCTTGTTGTTGATTGGGTGCGCATCGCATTCATAGTTTTCCAAGTTTTTCTTTAACTTCAGTCGTGATTTTCACAATATGACATCGGCATACACGGTTGAAAGTGCTGTTAGTTGTCAAAAGTGTTGAACGTAGGTGCTGAAATGTTTTTTGGGACATCTTTTAGAGTTGCATCTTGCAGGCCGCAGCCTATGGTGACTGCCATAGGTTAACAGAAAACAGACATGGGGGGCTCTGCCAGATTTACCTCCGATGTTATCACTGGCATCTGTGGAGCTGCAGGACCACTTATGAGGGTTACATACAAATTCATTTTGTGAGTTAGAGAGTGGGGGTTCAACATATCTTTATTCATTATTAGTTTGAATTATGATTAAGTGCTGACAGTAAAATACAATTAAAATCAGATTGCCTAATCAGAAGTCTATGCACTTTGCACAGACTTCATTTCATTAAATGTTATAAGTGTATGATAACATTTAAATTCACAGTAGATTTGTTCCAGCTAACCTAATTACTGCCTCTCTATAAGTTGACAGGTCTTCTGGCATCTGCCCCCAGTCCAAGCTCTCCTCATATCACCCTGTGTTCACTTCACTGTGATTTAATGAGAAAATGTTTGTCTTAATCCTCTGAGCTGCTAATGAGTGTTGGCCAGAGTGTCAGTCACTGCAGGGGCCCAGGTTGAAAGACACAAGAGGGGGACACTTCCATACGGGACGGGCCTGTAGAAACAGCCGCAGGGGCTCAAGTTACCAACCCCAGGTGCCGTTGTGTTATTTGGATTGCATTTAGCCTGTAATGTCTTGTATGGACAGAACCAGTCCATTTCAATGACTGACATGCCATTGGACAAGAGTGCTTGATTGTTGGGCTGAATCAGTGTCACTTGGATCAAAAGTCGAAATGAATGGCCCGGCCTCCTCCAATTAGGAGCTCAGCTTATAAGAGAATTAATTGGTCTCAGTACAAAAAAGAAGGAGAATGCTCTTGTTGTCTAGTGGTAGGGGCAGCATGTTGTTGTTGATCATCTTTGGCAGTCGGGTGGATCAAAGTTGAACTAATTGATTGCAGTTTGATTATCTGGCGATTTCTCACACTGCTCGAGCTTTTATGGGTGCTTATTAGAGAGACTGGAAAAACATATTTAATGGAACAGAAGAGGATTGCACGCTACAAACTACTTCACAACATGACAGCAGAGGAAAGAGTTAGAAATACATGTATGCATATGAACACCCTGATAATAAAAGCCTTTCTTGTTATGTTTGTAAATCAAATATACGTTATTAATTATTGTGTGTATACCACAATCCAAGTTGAGTTTTTGGTCTTATAAAGAGCACACTTGTGTTACAGTGACATGCTCTGTCAGCTGTAGTTTGATCTTTTAGTTTCAGTCCACAATATTCTTAGTGTGATTTGAAATTATGCTAGATTGAGTTGGGTTCTTGGCCAAAACAGACTTGTAGCTTAACAACATGTTTTCAGTTTTCCACTACTCCACCAATGGCCTGCGGTTATGTTTGGGCCTATAGGAGCTAAGGATGCTGTTATTTAGCTTTTACTGAAAAATTGCTGTGGATTTAGGTTTACTGCCAACAGCAATACAGCACCTCCGTCATTTCTTCATTGAAATGTTTCTCTGACGTCTTGACGATGGCTGTCAGGATGCTATAGGAATAGGATTAAACTTGTTTGTCTCACGCATGCTATGTTTTTACACATAGTTGTAAATCAAAGATGGATTTTAGTATGTGCTTTACAAACTGTTATTATGCACTGTCACTCCAGTTTGAATCTTGTGTTTGGGAGTGCAAGTTCCTAAGTTTTGACTGCATTGTTGGAAGGCTGTATTGTTATTACAGAGGGTGTAACATTGGCGTTAATTGACAAAGCAGAAAAAATCCTTCCTGAGGGCACACTTTCATCTCTCTGACAGTGGGTACACTCATGCAGTCATAACAGCCCGCAGGCAGAATCTGTGTGCTGAGGTTTTTGTGTGAGTGCGGAGGTGAAAGCTTCTGTCCTAAAGTGGATTTGGTGTTTGCATAGGAATGTGTTGCTTGTTACTTGTTTTCACCTTGGCCGCTTTGGGAGAAAATGGACAGGTTAATTTAATAAAGTATCAAGGAACACTTTCAGGACCAAATAAGGCAGCCAATTCCAGAACATTATTGGCCTGTTGACATACGGTGCATTAGTCCGTCAGCGCTGACAGATTGGGGCTTGTGTTCATTCGGGTTCCTTGCCTCCAGTAGAGCTTCTGTGTCCAGTTGGACCTGGCTAACCACAAAGGGACACCTGGACCGGCAGGTGGCCCCTCTCCAGACTCCTCCCCTGGGGCTGCATACCTCCACTGTCCCTGATCCTCCCTGTCAGCTTTGGACCGCAGAGAAAGCCAAGAATGCGAGGTGAAAAAGGGGAAAGTTCTGACAGTGAGCTGGAGAGGCTAATTAAACTGGATAGGTCCAAACGGAGTCAGATTATCAAGGCATAGACACAAAACAGATCTGACAAAGGGAAAGACACACTGCTTGTGATTGTCATGAGTCAAGAGTAAGTTTAATCATGCAAAGTTACTTTATCAGGTTTATTAATACTGCTCTGTCTGTTCATGGATTTCGACCTCTTATTTATAGGTGATCTTATTAGGGCATTCAAAATATATAAAAACTAGTTTTGAATTTGTAATTATAATGGAAACAGTGCTAACTTCCCATCACTTTCCCATGGATATTATTTGCCTCATAAAAACATAGTTCCCAGTGTCTGACTCAACAAGCTAATATGGATTACCTAAGCTCTTTAGATGAAGTCAAGTTGATTAGTTCTACCACTTAAAGTATAAGTTAAGCTCCTTCTGATTGGATAATGCAGGTCTTATGCAGCCACACTCCTTCCTTTCAGACACACTCGCAAACACAAACACACACGTTGTGTTGCCAGCTCTAGTACGTCTTGTGCGCGTGTTGTTAGATCATTGATCAACTCCAGACCAGGATAAGAGGGTGAGTGTGTGTATAGCAGACAAATAGTCCTGTGTGCAAAGCAGATATTTGGACAAAGATTAGGGGGTGTTATTACGAGCCAAAAGCAACCCAGACGCTCTTAATAGATCATTTACACACACTTGCAAGATTGAACTATTGACAAGGGGCTGTTCAATGTAGTCCCTCTGTTTATGCAGTTTTTCTTAGTTGGAAATTTCAAAAACAAATTTAGGACAACATTGGGCGAAGAAGTTCACTACTCAATTTACATGTTAATCTGATGCAGTTATCAAAATGCATGCAAAAGGTGTGGAAAAGGAAGAACAATCAGCAACTGGTTTGAAATTCAAAAAAATTTAAGTGAATCTGTTTACGTATCGCACTTGGTTTCAGCTAGAAAGTTTTTTGGAAGAACTATGTGAAGTTTATCCTTGGCATTGTTAAATCCCACCAATGTTTTGAATTAAAAACAAAAGCTCAGCAGCGCTATTGAAAATGTCAAGTTTGTCTTTTAAAGCTTTTACTGATTTAAAGCATGGCCCCAGAGAGCGAAAACTCATCATCGAAAAATGTGGAACTGGCAGGAGAAGACATGATTCAACAGAATAAATCACTGGGCACCAGATTAGTTAGTTACTGGGCCCCTGGGGTTATCGGATCTGGAATTTTCCATTGAAGGTGCAACTCTTCTTTCTCTCTCTCCATTCCCATAAAGCAACGAGTATTGTAATGCTTTTATTTACTGATATTTTGTCTGAGTTTTCTCCCCAGGACAGGGCACATCCTCTGACTGACAGGACAAATGGCAGGGCCTGGTTTACGCGTCTCTGCCTCTCGCACACACACACTAATCCAGTCTCTGAAACTGAGAGCTCTCTTTGAAACCAGCCTTCTTCCAGCTGTTTCTCCTCTTAAGAAACTCCTTCAGCCCTTTCACTTTATAACCACGGCCTGTTGCTCCACACTCCGTATATACGATTAGCCTAACTTTTCTTATCTGTTTTTCCAATAACTCTTTACTGCATTTCTCCATTCTCTCATTTCTGCCTTATCTCAGCGTTCCCCATGCTTTTCTGGTGTCTGTTTTTCATATGATATTTCACTTTCCTTCCTTCCTTCATCCCCCACTGAGAACTGTAGAGGCAGGCACCGTTTTTCTTTCTCTCTCTCCTGGTTCCTGCTGAATAATGGGGAGAAATTGCTCTTGATTTATAATTGGTTCCATTCAATCTGATGCATGAGCTGCCAAAAGAGTTAGGGGCCCCATTTCACCCCCGTTGCACCCCCCTCCTCACCCCTATGATTCCAAAAAGAACACACAAGCTCACTATATGTACAGCTATGAAAGTGTACAGCATTGTGGCGAGTTCATCTCAGAGCTGGGGATAATAAGTGGTAGCCAGTTTGCGAGTGGAAAAACTTCCCGGGGTCTGCGTATTTCGTTGTCTTTGTGAGTATACTTTTACCATATAATCGACTTGTGTGATTGCTTGCTTATGTGTTGTCCAATGTGTGAGTTGTTGTGTGCGTCGCTGGGAGAAACAACAGAGGCAAGGGAAGAATGGTTGTGGTTAAATGAAATATGGTGCTGCCTGGGTTTGCGAGGAGCACTGTGAA
Organism: Boleophthalmus pectinirostris; assembly: GCF_026225935.1. Lineage (NCBI taxonomy): Eukaryota > Metazoa > Chordata > Actinopteri > Gobiiformes > Gobiidae > Boleophthalmus > Boleophthalmus pectinirostris. The sequence goes on from NW_026571070.1 coordinate 21,430,576, forward strand.
ATCTGGTGTATTAGTAAGTGGTGAATGGGAATGATTATGGCCCTGTGTGAGGTAATAGACTGCAGACACACCAGCTATAAGAACACTTTTAAGTTTAGGCTAGTTTTTAGAAGTTAACACTAAGATCTTCCAGAGCTCCGTTGTGATTTATAATGTGAACATAAATTACTTGTACAGGGAGGGATGTAGTGCTGCAATTAATAATTGTTTTTCTAATCAGTTAATGTGATTATTCCTTTCTTTGATGAATTGAATAGTTGTTAGATCTCAAAAGGCCTGTGCATATGAGACTTTTAATAAATTGGACCCACATAATGTCTAGTGATGCTCCTATAGTTACTTTGTAGTTACACATTTGCTGTATCATTTTGATTTTGAAGTAGTGCTTTGAATCATAAAACATCTTCTCTCTGCAGACAAAGTCAGTTATTTTTTAGACATCACTTATTCACTTACTAATAAATAATATTATTAATGAAAATAAATATTTTTTTGTTGTTGCTGTTTATCCTAGCCTTTTCCTATTTTTATCCCTTTTGTTGGTTATTTTTGTTGTAAGAATCTATTCACTTGTTACAAAGTAATGCATTACTGTGTAATCCAATATAGAAAACTTCCTTGCCTTAAACAAAATAAGCTTGTGTTACTTTACTGGTGATGATGGCGATTGCCAAGGTAAAGCCATGTTCAACAAAACAATATAATTTGCTAAAGGACTTCCTACAATCAAAGTGACTTATTGTCTTTTTAAAGTAATCAATTGTTTGCCACACAGTTCTAGTTGGTGCCTTATGGTAGGTACAGGCTGTGCAGTTACTATGTTATATGCAATATAATACAACATTTAAAATGTGCAGCAGTGATAACGAGCTTAGAAAGGACTAAACCAGGACCAAAACAATAATGTGAGGTTCAATAAAGACAACGTGAAGTGGTACATAAAGTCACAGCACATTCAAAATAGTATTGGTGCTGTACTCAAATGAGTATTTCATAACATTGCACAGTCCATATTCCCTATTGGACACTTAAACCTGTACAGTCCATGATGATGAGATCTGTTTTGGGATGCCCCCTGTTCCCATGGCCCCGGTGAGCACACTGGCATCTCACCACAGCCTGTGGGTGTGTCCATCACTGCACAGTAATTAGCTGTCTGTGGTTAATTCAACTTTGTTATCTAAACTATGCAAATGCAGCATTTAATTGATTAAAAACGCCCCTGTTCCATTGCAGGCCTGTCCCAATCCTTGTCCTTAATCCCTGAGACGCTCTGTTGCTCGTTAGCGTTGGAATGGGGAGTAGAAGGGGGCTTTGCTGGCATATAGCTCATTAATACTCTGTGAAGCGTGTGTATTATGGAAAGGGGGGGGTGGGGGGCTTGTTAGGAGCTTTTGATGTGTAATTTTATGGCATGAGAACGAGTGATGTCTGGAGAAGAGGATTTGGACCCCCCTCTCAATCCACCTGTTGGGCAGTGTGCGGATGCCAACATGGGTCTCTCTCAAAGCTTTGTCCGAAAAGCTGGTCTCAGGGATCGAGGAGAGGAAGCCAAGGTCTGATTTATTTCCTGCCAAGGCTTTTATTCGGGGAAGTACAACACAGATGGATCTCCACTTGAATTTGCTTTATACATTTGATCCCAGTTGAGCCAGATTCACTTGACTCAAAAACATTAACTCTGTTTCTTTACATTACATGCCCTGACAAAAAGAGGGTTGATTGTAGTATGTCACAGATATCAAGCCAAACCTCTGGAGGTTAAAGGACAGTTTAGACTTTGAAAATATTTATATATTGGCATTTATTGTGAATGTTCTTCACTCAAAACAAAAAGCCTTTACACGTTTTTATGTAAAACTGTAGTGGTATGCATGGATCTTTAAACTAACTGCTACTTTATTATTTTGCCAATTTATCTGCCTTTTTAAACCTCATCTATAAAATGTCCTAAGTGATTATGCCCTTACTGTTAAGGTAAATATGTAATTGCATTGTTTTTGAGTATCATGTACAGATTTTGAGGAAAAACACAGCAGGTTTTTGTAGCGTAGCATTGGACTCTTAGGTTGTAGATGTCAGTAATATTTACATGATCACTTTTGGTGCTTATAGCTGTCTGTCCTTTTAGTCCACAGCCCTGGCCTGAGTTGCATGAAGAGACACAGAGTAGGGAATATGGACATTAAGTGTGCTACTCTAAAACACTCCCTCTCATTGACTCTGCCCTGCTCTCTCCTCCTGCTCGCCTGCCAGTTGACATCCTTACTATTAACCACTAACACTACTACTATTGCATTGGCTTCGTAAACCCCCATCAATTTGAGTAGTGCCCCCCAATGCACTTTTGGTCAATGAGCCCCCCCTTTCCCCTCTCTTTGGTCATTGAGCGGGGGCCCGTCATCAGCTCTTCCTCGGACCCTTCAGAGTAGCGTCTCCCCTTTCTCAGAGGGTCCACGGGGTCTTTGTCCGTGCGCCGGCTCACTGCTTTACAATGACTCTCCACTCTATTAAGGTGCGTTCTGCCTGTTAGTGTCGCTAGGGGCAACCGGCCTCCCGCATGGCAGCTATGCGGAGTGGCATTGTGAGCCCGCGGGCTCGAGCAGGGCAGTTGAACCCCCGGCACTCCTCACACTTGACACCGCATGTGTTTATCTAAAGGGGGGGGGCCTTTATGGTGTTTGGAGAAGCTCGAAGAAGTAGTAGTAGGAGGAGGGGTGTAAAAAGACGTAAAACTGGGGGAAGGTGGGAGTGGGGTTGTGGAGGCGATAAATATTCAACAGCACCTCAGAAGGAGTTAGTGCTCAGCATAGTCTCCTCCCTCCTCTGTGTCCTATCCATGCCAGAAAACAGATGGAATGTGAGCGCACTGGGAGGAGGCTCCAGTCTGGTTTTATCCAATTAGCAGGGTTGTCAAAATGAATTTATCCACCCAGGCACGACTACAATGGGACCGGCAGTGGCCCAGGAGATATGGGGCCCTGGTAACTTTACTTTACAGGCTCACAATGAACTTCTGTCAAGTGACTCCACCACATCAACATACAAGCCCCTCACATATCTACAGTCATAATGCATGCCTGCACTTTGATCAGCAGCTTGTGGCCTTCACACATCTTCTCAGTTCAGTAACAGGTCTTTTATTTCATCATTATTAATACTGTTAAAACCTGTTTATGTGCTCACCATAGCAAAAAACAACTTCACATTTTGTAACAGCACATGTTTTTACCATGCAGGGCTTGGTTCACATTGCTTAGGCCAAGCACATTCCTGGTTTATAATTTAGTGGAGCTGTCTGTCTGGGTGCTCTGGTTTTTATCAGTCTCGCTGATGCGTAGGAGCCTCTTCTCTTTCTGTCTGTGACCTTTGTGAGAAGGATGGATGGAAAAAGTTAGGGATAGATGTCAGTGCAGCATTTTCATCTTGATGCAGAGCATCCACTAAGCAAACACAGGACCCAGCTGACTAATGAATCAGGCTCTTAGAAGTGGTCTTTTTTAAGGCAGTGATGATGTATTACTGCCTTTTGTGCATGTAATGTTAAAATATACGTGCTTAGCTTCAGTAACTACTCTAGTTCATTATGAACATAACAGATTACATTATGTTCATAAACTGGATGTGCTGGAAGTAGCTTGCCCTGTTGTCGGCCCAGTTGACACAAAGATGGGTGTAGTTTATGGCTTGTGACCCTGCAGACAGGGACAGGTGCTTAATACAGATGTAGGGGCTCTCATGAGCAGTTGTCCTGGGATGTGTCCATAAAACAAGCTGCCACAGAAGCCACAGGCCTTCAGCCCTGCTCACCTCTGATCCCACAGTAGCTCTCTATATTTGTTTACTAAAGTGACCTTTATAAATGCAGCACTTCAGTAGGCCGGTGAGGTCTACCAGCTTGTGTGGTACAAGTTATTAGTCATCACTTACCTAAAGACAAACAATGCCTGCAGCAAATATGTACAGGTTGTCAGTGCTCTGCTTGATAATGCACAGTTTCTGCTCTGTGTGTATTGAGATCTTTACAGATGTTTACTAATTAGTTACATGCAGTTAATTTCTTTCAATGCTGCAGTGTTCTGCCGTGTGGCAGTTGGCAGAGTGCATCGCAGTTTCCACAACTCAGTTTCTTTGCTCATTTTCATTGAACCTGCCAAGCAGCCAAACATTTTCACTGGGGCCACTGGAAGATGCAGGGGAATTGTCAGAGTTTCCATGCAGTTCTGCTTTAGCCTCCATTTCTGTGTTGTGAAATATGTAAATGATTGTGTATGAATATAGGCCTCATTATTCATCCTCTAGTCCAGACTTCTGTGTCACAGTTTACTTGAGGTAATTGGGCAGTATGTAATATGTATGTATGTTTCTGAGGCAGAGGAGAAAAAAGATCCAGTTTTGTAGGACCACCCTCCTCATCCTGACGGGAAGTTGTTAGTTTAACCTGACAGGAAAGAATTTGGGAAACTTGGCAGCAAGCGACAAGGGAGAGCGAAAAAGCTCCCTGTCCTGCATTAACTGTTAATAGACTCACCATTAGCATCACCTTCTCCATTTGCCTCTGATACATACAGCTCTGAAGCATAAGAGAAGTGTCCTCTCTGCTACCCCACACCCTCTGTCTGTGATATATATTTCTTTGGGCCCCCACTTCATGGCCTGCCTCTCATTAGCTGAGCTTTGTCCCATGCCCTGAATGCAGCCTGTGTGCTTTTACCTCCCCCTGCCTTCTCCTGCCAGACCCTCTACCTGTATCGGTTACACCTGAGTGAGAGGTGCAGGGTTTGGGTTACATGCCGCAGAATGAGGGTGCCCCTTTGATAAGCCGGAGTGGGATGGGTGCGGGTGCAGGGCTGGGGTCAGCTATGAGATGGGGGCTGTTGGAAAAGAAAGGCTTTATTTGTGTTGAGAGTGACTCCTGAGGTTAGTTCACCCTGAGCAGCCTGGTATGGTGTGATTTTCATTAAAAGGTGCTTCTTTGTTTTGTGTATTCAAGTAAAATGTATGTAGCCTACATAACCACTATTAATGTCATTACATTGTCTTCTTTCAGAGGCAGTGCATGGAAGATGTCTGGAAAGCGAGGTTGGACTCCATGGATGAGAAAGAAAAAGGCTCCAGTGTTGTGTGCTCTGGGGGCTGTGCTTCTGTGCTGCCTGCAGAACAGCACATCTCTTTCTGGTACGTTCTTATATATTATATTATGTTATACTTGCACTTCTAGTTGTTCCCATAATTGTTTGGACAGTATTGGTAGTTCTTGTTTCTACAGTAAACTGATTGATGTTCAATGTCTCCATCAGATGAGGTGCCTGTGTTCATGGAGGAGCCTTTGTCCGTGGTGCAGAAGTTGGGGGGCAGTGTGACCCTGCGCTGCAGTGTGAAGCCCACCTCGGCCAACATCAGCTGGAGGCTGAATGGAGTGGAGGTGGGACAGAGCGACCTGGGGGTGTTACTGGGGGTCAGCAGCCTCTTCATCCCGACTCTCACCAACACAACCCTGGGCAGATATCAGTGTGTGGCCAGCACGGCTGCTGGAGCTCTGGCCAGTGTCCCTGCAAATGTCACCGCTGCCAGTGAGTAGCTGCCCACACAAAGCCATCACAAATAAACACGTACACACTGGGCTCACTTTGTCAGAGCATCAGTGACTTAATGCTCCAGGAGTAAACCAAAAACAGAGGCTGCTGCTATTTATTTGCTTAAATTTCTGAACAAATACAAAGCTATAAACAGTGTACTTTTCCACTGCCTCACTCAGGCCTTGCCAGTCTGAGTCTCAAAGATTTTCATTCAGTTTTGGAGGAATGATGATTAATGCCCTGTAAATATCCAATGCACTTTGACCCAAACAGCTGTGTACATACAGAGTGACATTGTCCTAATGAAGTTGGGAATGAATTATTCATTTTCCTATTTCAGAGCTGTGAAGTTTTGAGTGCTTGCTGTTATATTTGATATGCATCATGGGACAGAGAAGTTGTGTAACCTGAGCCACAGGAATGGAGGTAGATCCAGGGGCCGCAGCCGGTCAGAGACGGGACCCGGTCTCCAGCTGGGGCCCCGTCTGTACGTCTCTCTACTCCCAATAGCTCCACATTCCTGTCTACAGGGCTTGGAGCATCACAAATCATGACCCTGTAATTGAGTCACAAGTTGTCAAAAACGAAAAAGTAATTATTAACTGTAGAAAAAAAACTCACTTTCTCTGTCTTGATTTTAGTGCTAGAGAGTTTGTGTTGTGCACACACAAGCTCCAATGAACAGATGAATCATGTTGCGATAACTACATGTGGAGCCAGATTTGCCTGCTCCACCTCCCTCTTAAAATTATTTAATTTAATAATGGCTTTGCCTTGGCCACCCTCAGACTGCCTCCAACGGGACTGTGTTGCGTGCTTATCTTTCTATGTGAACTTATTTGTGCACATTGTGTTTGTAATTAGGACTCTTTCTCTTTTTTCATCACAACCTAAAGTCTCATTGCCACTTTTTGCACAATGTAGCAATGTGAACACACAACATGTTGCACAAACATTTTATAATTCAGAATCATATGCACTGGCCTCCTGTAGAAACACATAAAGATGATGAATACACTGGTTCTTTCGACACATTTAGCTCTGCTTTGCCAAGTCCTGGTGTGGGAGGTCTGCTTCAATTTATGAATACCATCCATCCGGCCCCTCGCTCAAGGGCTACACATGCACACATACCCACACACCTGAGAATGTGGGCGGGTTTAAAGGTGTAACTGGAGGAATGCTTTTGTAGGTGGAACGTGGAGACATGGGGGTAGCTGTGGCCATGAGTTGGTTGTAAAAACAGCCCCTGATTGATTTAGCAAATGGAGCGCCACACGACGGCTCTTCCACTGCAGACTCACAGCACTTAGCCTGACATGTCCTGACTGGGAATCTCATCTCTCAGAGTAAGAGCTCAAACAGTCAGAGATGTTGTGTGTTTGTGTGTAAATGTGTGTCTCTAGACACACAGAGGATGGTGAATGACTTAAATGAGGCTTCCTCCTGTGAAGGTGTTTGCTCAGAGCCTTGAGTAAATCACTGTGACGTACATATCTACAGATAACTCAGCCTTATCTAAACTTTGCTTATTGAATTGTAGCTGTATACAAAGTCCCATCAGCTGACTGCTGTATGGTCTAGTGTGTGTGTCGTGTGTGTGTGCCAGTCTCAGCCTGGTCCAAAGACAACACTCCAGTTATAGCACCTCTGGAAAGAATGGAGAGAGCCATGTTTGTTAAGAATAAATCAGCAGAGACTGGTAGACATTTAATTACATTCTCTGAGAAGTTTTGTTTATCTTTCATTTTGCTCTTGGACTCCTTCATGACAAATTTCTACAGTCATTCTGTTGCTATTTCCAGCTTCCTTTCCAAAGTTGCCTCATTTTATTTTTCCTTCTGACTTTCATTTTTAAAATGGCGTCCTGCACAAACCCCCTGCTGAGCTTTTTCTTCCTGAAAGCACAGTTTAGTCATTTCTCCCCACACCAAACTGGATATGTTTCTGTGAAACTCTATAGGACAGACCCCCTCACCTCTGACCCTGTGGCCAGCCCTGGGGTTGCTGTGGCAGGGGTTTTAGGAGGTTAAAGGTCACCTCTGTCAGTGCTGAGCAGACTTTGTGTCTGCTGCACACAGCCCAGTAATCCCTCTCCATGTTTCCCACAAAATCTGAACCGGCTCCAGTCCCACAGTAACATTTGGCTGGATTAATGATGCTTACTCAAATGTTACAGACACCACTTTAGGACTTTTGCAGCCTGAAGTAATACTAAGAAAAACAAAAAGTTACTTTAAAGCATTTTGAATTTTTTGTGCATAAATATGCTTACAATAACACTTTGCTTAGGTACTGTAGTTTATAAAAAGGGGGTTATGAATGGGTTATGTTTTGGTGAGAACTCATATTATGGCAGTTGTACATCAGTTGAAGATGTGAGCTGTGGTTTCTATGTCCATAGTTGGCGAGTGTTTGTATATGCTTTGATATGATTTACACTGTATATTAAAATGATGACAGAGGGGCCTGCTGTGTTGTAGCACTGTGACAGCGCTGACTTGTCCTGTGTTTTCCAGAGTTGAGAGACTTTGAGCCTGACGACCAGCAGGAGATCGAGGTGGACGAGGGCAATACCGCTGTGATCGAATGTCATGTCCCCGAAAGCCAGCCGAAAGCTCAGGTCCGCTACAGTGTCAAACAGGAATGGCTGGAGACTTCCAAAGGTAATCATCCTTAAACATAGACCTTATTTATCATTATGTATTTGTATTTGTATTTATTTATTTGAGACAGGGCACAATTTTCACATTAACCTTGACAGGAGAGATGCATTGTACATCAGGTTGTAGCATCAGTGCTAATTTCCACCTGTAGTCCCTGGACAGATTCATTGATTGATTGTATTTAACTGACCTTGACTATCAACTGTTCTGGAGACCTGTAGCATGTTTTGGGTTGATGGGGGAAACCCATCCAGACACGGGGAGAAACATGCAAACTCCACACAGAAAGGCCCTGGGCGACCTGGGGATCAAACCCAGAACCTTCTTGCTATGAGGCATGAGTGCTAGCCACTCAGCCACCGTGCCGTTAGCATGTGCTAACACTACGAGTTTCCACATTCCTCCATATTCCCAAACTGTCTTTTTAATTTACGGAAAGGCTATAATCCTGGTATCTAAGCCATCATAATGCCAGTGATAAGGACACTATCTTGACAGTGTTAAAACATGGGAATGCAGTTGTTTATTTGTGAAACTATTTAGTAGCAAGTTGCCTGGAAGAGAAGAAAAGCCCCAATGGTTTTGTGGCTGGTATGCTGTTGATGCCTGGAGGCTGTAGGTACTGATAACTGCATCTTATCTCAGAGGAAATGAACTACAATGACAGGATTCTGGCTGATCCCACAGCAAACTCTATAGCGCCCTGCAGTGGTTGCTGTGTGAATAGTCTTGATAAATGCAAATGATTTTAAAAGTTTTGTGTCTTGCAGGCAACTACCTGATCATGCCTTCAGGGAACCTCCAAATAGCCAACGCCACGCTGGAGGATGAGGGGCCATACAAATGTGCTGCTTACAACCCCATCACGCAGGAGGTCAAAACATCCACCTCAGCTGACCGCCTGCGCATACGACGTGAGTATCTTTTTAACGTTCAGAAGATGAAAAACATAACATCAAGTAGTACTATTTATTTTTATAAATTATATGATATCAATTGGATTATACATGCTAAAATTGTGTTTAATAGCTATATGCCAAATCAACTACATAAAAAGAAATTAAAACTAAAACCTTGAATATTCTGTTCACCGTCTGACCGTCTTGTGCCATAGGCTCCACATCGGAGGCAGCTCGGATCATTTACCCTCCGGACTCTCGCTCCATCATGGTGACTAAAGGCCAGCGCCTGGTGCTGGAGTGTGTGGCCAGTGGAATTCCCACTCCACAGGTCACATGGGCCAAAGACGGACTGGACCTACACTCACACAACAACACACGCTTCCTGCTCAGTAACCTCCTGATTGATGCTGTCAGCGAGGACGACTCTGGGACCTACATTTGCAGAGCGGACAACGGCATTGGCTCTGCGGGCCTGGCCACAGTGCTCTATGATGTACAAGTGTTTGGTAAAGAGAGATATTATCATTTTGCTTTGTGGATTGTTATTATATGTACTGTGGTACAGTGTAGCTCAGTGTTAAACCACTTTTACATATTTAAAGAAAATAGTTGTGATTGAGGTTAGTGGTTTAATAGTTAGATGAACATAGTGGCTGAATTGCCTCCTGAGAATGGTGTTTATGAATGGGCACTGTTGTGTTAGAAAGTACTTTGATAGACAAAGCTCTTTTTGCAGCAGGACTGGATGTGTCTAAGTTATGGATGACTGTTTTTACAGTGATTTTTAGTGTGTGCGTGGATATTTGTGAAAGTGAGTGGGTGTGTTGTGGGCTTGTCTCTCGTTGCAGCTGGGTCTAATTAAAGCCAGAGCTGCTGGAGCTGTAATGAGCTCTGTCTTTCCTGATTCACAAGCAGCCAACCATCAACTCCCTGCACAGGCCTCGCCTGGCTGCCTCTGCACAGAGACACACCGACACACACATCACACTGTTTAAGTGGATACAAATCATCTGCACGCAACTCTCAAAATGAAATAGTTTTAATAATTCATGAAGGAACATTTACAGATACCAAACATTTAGAGCTTGTGAACATGTCTCTTCTGGTAATATGTTTTTGTATCAAATTAGGAGTTTGAAGTTGTCTTACTGTACCACAGAAAGATTCATTATCTTGTCCTAACAAGATTACACTTTTGTGAGCATTACTACTCATATTACCATGTTTTTGGGATCTCTCAGCTATAAATAATAATTGTTAAAAATTGTGTTTTTCTTTCTGTGTTCTGCCCCACAGAACCCCCTCAGGTGATGGTGGAGTTGCAGCAACAGGAGGTTGTGTTTGGGGAGCTGGTGCGCATCACATGTCAGGCACGTGGGAAACCTGCTCCATCTGTGATGTGGCTCCATAATGCCCAGCCCCTCTCCCTTTCTCCTCGCCATCGCCTGTCTCCTCGAGGACTCCGCATCTCCAACGTGGGACCTCAGGACACAGGCATTTACCAGTGCATGGCAGAGAATGGTGTGGGCAGTGCGCAGGCATCTGCACGTCTTATCACTGTAGCAGCAGGTATGATGAACTGTGACTACACTGGGATAAGATATTTTGGTAAAACTTGATAATAACTTCACTTTAATTAGTCACAATGAAGCATGACACACTTCATTCATATGAATTCGTGTCCCAATATTTTATGAATCCATGTACCAATATTTTATTAATTATTATTAAGGCTTATTACTTAATTAATGCTCTAACTTCTACCCCTAACCCCTTAATTAAGTAGTACTAAGTCATCATTTGTTCCTTATGAATTAAGACTTTATTAAGGCTAATTGAGGTGTAATTATAATAAAGTGGTACCAATATTTTCACTTGAGATTAACTAAGTAATGTTGTGTCTGTACACGGTAGTTTTGTTGTATTGGCCTACATTTGATTGATTGTTAATGTCTCTCATAGGGCCTTCTTCCAGGCCGAAACTGCCCTCCATTTACCGTCCCCTGAGCCCGGATAAGGTCCTGAGGGAGCAGCCGCCCGTGAGAGCAGGCAACAAAGGGGCCACACTGCCCCTGGACTGCTCTGAGCTTCCGGGACAGGTCAGTCCAGCTGAGGCACCCATCATCTTGAGTCAGCCACGCACTGGAAAAGCCGACTATTACGAGCTCACATGGAGGCCCCGACATGAGCGGGGCACCCCTGTACTGGAGTACATGGTCAAATACAGGAAAGTAGGAGTGCCCCTGGGAGAGTGGACATCCAGCAGCATCTCGGGCTCACTCCATAAACTGACTCTGGCCAAACTACAGCCAGACAGTTTGTATGAAGTGGAAATGGCAGCCAAAAACTGTGCTGGTTTAGGACAACCTGCCATGATGACTTTCAGAACTGGAAAAGGTACAATTTAATGTCCTCTTGCTGCTGTGATTGTGATTTTTGTATCATTATTTAAATTGTTATTTTTATGGTTTCAGGCCGTAAAGGCATTGGAAGCCCAATTGATCCACCCAAAACTCCTGCTGTTCCTTCGCCAAGCCTTTCTCGTAAGCAATCTTCAAAACCAGGACTTGTATACAACTACTAGTATACTAACCGCAAAATAACCATACGTAGATATTTTTCTGCTGCATACATTGACTTCTAACACTATGTTTGACTAACATGTAATTTCTCTCATCTTTCTCTATTGTAACTGAAGGATGATCTTTTTGTAAGTGCTCTGTCTTAAAGTGGATTATGGTACAAGTTGTTTCTGTCCATTCTGTCCATTAAGTGACTCGTTTGTTTTGAATCCGCAGCTCCCGAAGCTCCAGACAAGCCCACAGTCTCCACGGCGTCAGAGACTTCGGCCTACGTCACTTGGATCCCGCGTGGCAACCGAGGGTTCCCCATCCAGTCGTTTCGGGTAGAATACAAGAAGGTGAGGAAGGCTGGAGAAGACTGGGTCACTGCGGTGGAAAACATCCCTCCGTCACGACTCTCTGTGGAGATTACTGGTCTGGAGAAAGGTCAGTTACCAAACTTCTCTTTATGTCAGTTCCCAGAACTTTCTCTCCAGAAAGAAGAGTTAGGGTAGAAGGGTTAAGCAGTGTGTAATTACAACACAGATATCCTGCTTATTTACATTCCCATTGTCCATAAATTTATCTACAAAATGAGTGTTGTTGCAGTCATTAGTTTAATTATAGCAATCAATCTTAAGCTATAACTAGACTGCAATCAACAATGCATTTCTTTTGAAAGTGATTGTAAAGCAAACATTGCCAGCCAACAACAATGCAATAAAGTCTTGATGATAATTTTGGAGTAATAATGGTTGTGTGTGTCTGTCTTTAGGGACATCTTACAAATTTCGGGTTGTGGCTGTGAATGTGATTGGCTCCAGCCCACCCAGCGCCCCGTCCAAAGCCTACACAGTGGTAGGTGGAAGAACTCATGAACGCCCTGTTGTGGGACCTTACATCACTTACAATGAAGCCATCAATGAGACCACGATTATCCTTAAATGGACTGTAAGCCACCGACAAAAACAATACAGTAACTTATTGTCTCCCGTATTGCTTTTTATTACAACTTATGATTTATGCCTCTCTGCAGTACACGCCAGTAAACAACACGCCCATTTATGGTTTCTACATTCACTACCGGCCCACTGACAGCGACAATGACAGTGACTATAAGAAGGATGTGGTCGAGGGAGATAGATACTGGCACTCCATCACAGACCTCCAGCCCGAAACCTCATACGATATCAAAATGCAGAGTTTTAATGAGAAGGGGGAGAGCGAATTTGGAAATGTAGTCATTATGGAAACCAAAGGTGAGTGGTCTAATGTTTTTGGATTTTATGTTTTTACTGTGTTTCTGAAGCTCATGAACTAAGACATTTTCTTTTTTTTTTAGCAGCTATTCACAATGCTCCGAGCACTACTCCATTAGAGGTTCCATTTCACCCAGAGAGATATCCAAATGTGCCACGGCCTGGAGACTTACCATATCTTACCTTAGTTTTCATCGTCCTGGGAGCCTTTGTTTTCATCATTGTTGCGTTCATACCTTTTTGCCTTTGGAGGGCGTGGGCCAAACAAAGTAAGCATCTGCCTTCTCACCCATCTCAGATTTATATTGTTTTCTTGCCACGGTAATAACATTTTTTTGTTTTGTTTTAGAGCAAACTGCAGACCCTAGTTTCCCTGCTTTGGCCACTCCTGTGTCCACCTGTCAGTACACCATGGTCCCCCTCCATGGGCTTGCACTGGTGGGACAGTGCCCGATGGATACTCACATGACTGCTCCTCATGTGGTTTACCCAACAAATGAAGAGTACACGTCAAACGGAAAACCTCACCATGCTACACAGTGTCTACCAGGACTGCAGCAGGTACGACTTTGTCAAAATTATTGTGTGACTAACTGCTGGCTAGTATAAGAGTGGTGTAATGACCCCTGTATTATAGGAGGAGATGGAAAGTGAGGCAGAGGGTGATACTCTGTTACCACAGCCTGTTCCTAATGGACATCTGCCTGTTTATCACTGTTCTGCAAGGTACATTTCATATACAGTATGTCTTATCTGTTGCTCTGTTCTGGCACATTTTCTGTAATATTGTTTTCGTTCAACAGCTCGCATCCACAGCACTGCTGCCCTTCATATAACTCAGCCTTTCTGCTCCTTGATCCGTCACATCAGGCTGTAACTTCACTGGAACTAGACGATGACGGGACATTTTGTGAGGACCCTCCTGAATACAGCTTAACTAAAAGTGAGAGATCACTGTTGTAAACAAGTTTTTTGTGTGTTTTTGTGCATGTGTGCGCACCTAATGTGTAAAATAACCTCATCTGATCAGTCTGTTTTACTTTTGATCATTTTCAGGAACTACTTCCTTCCCTTTACTCTCTCTAGAAGATGAAGGGGTCTTCACTAGAGCGTCTTCTGTGGCCACAACACCTCAGTCCCAAGATACAAATATAAAGGATGTGAGCCTCCTCCCAAATGAGGTCTCGCCTCATGAAGGGACAGCCAGTGTAACAGATGCATAAAAGACTGTTCAACAAATAGATGAGAAGATATTTATTTTTGTATTGGAGTTATTTATATATTTATTATTTTGTACATAAATGTTTCATATTCTGTATATATGGATATTTTCATATTGAAAAATACTTTTATTCTTACACTCGACTCTGAATGGACTACATCCTGAGGAGGATTAAGGTCCTTGTGCTATATGTGAAGAAGACCAATCAGATCTGAAATTATCAACATTGTGTTGAGCACTTCTGTTATTTTAAATCGCTTCTTGTCCCATTCCTGTTTTGTTTTTGGAGTAAGTAGCTTTATGTGCATCACACATGGCCAAATTCATTTTAGAATTACAAGGGGCTTTATTGCTGTGCACCCCTAAAAATGTTACCAACTTACAGCCGGCCAGTTTTATAGTGATAAAGGAAGCCATTATGCATTGCTCATCATTAACAAGCTATTAACACATGTATGCAACAGAAATCTAGTAATGATATAAGTGAATATAAATTGTATAGATATTTATTTTCTGTTTCAAGTCACTGAATGGGAGAGATTCTGGAAAATGTTTTTCACTCAGTCAATGATAAGCTCAACATTTCACTCATGCTGGTTACCAAAAGTCTGCCAGGTGGGGGCGCTGTGACTGCTGCATAAGTATCATTATTGACCCTCGCAGAATGGCACAAGTATTAGTCTTGTTTAGACATCTGCAGTGAATATGAAGGAGATCTGGAATCGACACCCCCTTCTGAGTGGAACCCCTCTGATCAAACACGCTGGCACACTATTGCATGTAAATAAAAACATTTGAAAGTGACGCGTCTTTTACTATTTGGGTGATTGGGCATAAGGAGTTTACTTACTGCAAAATAATGTTTAGATGAATATCAGTGACCTCTACTGGAGAAAAAAGACCACAAAACAAATGAAATTATTAATTATAAACTTTAATCAATTTGTATTTACAAATACATACATATTCTAGCAATGTCCATAAGAAACATTTGTATTTACAAAAGAGCTCTGACAAAAAGATGATTCTATACAGTAACATTGGATAAATTAGTAAATTAGACAGTTAACTGTTTTTGTAATCTAGTGCAAAAGAAAAGAATGTTGGTCAAGAAAACATTGTCCAGATGACTACCTTTGAAACCTTTTCTACCAACTTATATAAAAAACTAAACCTGAAGAGTGTGATTAGCTATGCAATAAGGAGATTTTCAAATCTTTAAATTATCACATTTTACAGTTTTGTAAAATTCTTATAATTCAGTTTTAAATTAATAAGTCATTAACTGAGACTCTTGTCAATGAAATCTGCAAGACATAGGGTTACACTGACTGAGTAGCATCCTAAATCCAGAGAGGCCTCACACAGCTGAGCTGCCATCATGGCCCAGGATGTGGCTGATGTTGTGGGCGGGACGATTGGACTGCTTACCAGAATCTGATGAAGTGTTAGGCAGGGACAGCAGGGGAGACATGGGCATGGCTGAGCCATCAGTAGGCATACCTGTAGCAATCTCCGGGAACAAGGAAGTCAGGCTAAAGTTGGAAATGTGAGGAGTGATTCCAGAGGAATTGGCAATTGGAGGCATAGGAGGCATTTCAGAAAGAAGAGGGAAACTGGCCTGAGCAAAGCCTACAGGGCGAGGAGGAGAGAGGATAGAACCAAAGCGGTTGTTCAGAGGAGGTGCACTACTCTTATCAGTGCTGGGGCTGGTAAACATTTGGTTTGGGAAATATTGGAGAGTAACATCACTGGGCAGGCTCGGATGGGCTGCTGGAGAGTAGGGTGGATAGAAAGATGGTAAAGTATTTTGGGCCTCCACTGGTAATAGAGAAGGTGTACGTGAGGCATTGGGCTGACTCACCGGGGGAATGAAAGAGGTGTTTGCATTGATCGGAGGGGGAGGATTCATCCCTCCTTCAGGAATAAAAGGAAAGCCAAAGTTCTGTGGAAGGTGTTGGTCAGGAACCAAATTGTTGTCAGTGGGGACCTGAGATGAGTCTGGCATGAAGCGAACAATAGTGCTGCGGCGTGCCTCTGCCCCAGACTGTGATCGACTGAGGAGCACCCCGCCCCCAGAGGGTAAAGAGAGGGGTCCCTCAGATTCAAATGGGTTGGTGGTTCTTAGGGTACCTGAGCGGGCCCTGTCTCCAGCTCGGAGCTTAGAGGACTGTGTGTCTCTTGTGATGTGGCGAGAGTGCTGGCTCACCACTGCAGAAGGGGCTCTGGAGGGCGCAGAAGACCGGCCCGGCTCAGAGCTGCTATTAGGTGTGGGAGGATGGGGCAGACCTGTCCGAACACCACTGTGTAGGTTACTGCCGACCAGAGAAATGTGGCCCTTGTTGCCCTCTGCCAGGCGCATCCCAGGGGTCTTCTGATTTTGTGGGACACTGGGGCTGGAGGCCTTTGCCTGCAATTCTGCTGAAGTGCTCCTGGGCACACAGTACTCCATGGACACAGGGGGGCAGCACTGAGCCACCTGATTATGGCTGCTCTGCTCAGGAAGGTGAGGAGAGAGCAGACTTTGCATGAAGCTTTGATGACACCCATCCTGCACCGGACCGACTTGCACTTGTGAAGCAGTAGCTCCATTATAAGTACCCCTGTTACGACCATCTGCTGGAGGCCCTGCTCCAATCCTAAAACCACCAGACTGCTGCCCCTGAGGGCCCCTCTGTACAGGTGGCCCGGACTTAACAGTAATCTCATTTCCACGAGACACTTGCACCTCAAAACCCCCTAACTGATGTGGTGCACCCATGGCTTTAAATGACAAACACTCTGATATCCGCGGCCCGTCGACTGGCCCGGGGTGCTCTGTAGGAATGCGGCTCTGTGGGTTGTGGGTCACATTGGCCTTTGTCCTGGAGGAGTCCAAATATCCTCGGAGGTCCGGCTGCTCCTGCGGAGCTCCTCGGACAGGCTGCAGGTGCAGGGACATGCGCTGGTCACTGCTGGAGCTTTTCCCTATGAGTGCCTCTGCAGAGTAGTTAGAGACTCTGTGCCGCTCTTGTCGTGAGGAGGGGGCACAGGCCAAATCAGAGGAGCGGGACACAGGGTTACTTGATGGAGAGATGAGGGTCTGGTCGATGTTTCTAGAACTCATCATCCTTTGCATAGCATTATGGTCTTGACCAGGCTAAAGAGGACAAAAAGAATCAATTCATTTATAAATGTCAATAACTCATTATATGTTTTTTCTTTTTTCCAAAAGGTACTGTAATCTACAAACTGAACCTGGGTTAACAGTGCATATAGAAAATACATGCAAGTTTTTCCTCATTCTCAGTATATACTGTAGACAGTCCATGCCTCTTGTGAAAGCTCAGAACCTCATTGAGCTGAAGAGGCTGCACCATTAATGATTGGCTGCAAGGGCTGGGGTTTAGGTAGTGAGGATTCAACAGAGAGCTCTTTAAACCAACTGGATTTCAGCAATCCAATGTTTTTGCATTAGAATTATTATTTATTTATTCATTTGTTGAGACAGGGACAGCGCACAATTTTACATTAACCTTAACAGGAGACATGCATTGTACCAGGTTGTAGCACCAGTGCTAATTTCCACCTGTAGTCCCTAGGCAGGTTCATTGATTGATTGTATTTTGACCTAAGCTATCAACTGTTCTTCCTGGAGACCTATGTAGCATGTTCTGGGCTGATGGGGGAAACCGGAGTGCCTGGAGGAAACCCATCCAGACACGGGGAGAAACATGCAAACTCTACACAGAAAGACCTGGGCAACCCGGGGATAGAACCCGGAACCTTCTTGCTGTGAGGCATGAGTGCTAGCTACTCAGCCACCATATCAGTAAATATATATATTTGTTTTGTCTACCTCATATAGGAGGGATACAGCCAGGTCATGTTTTTAAATTTTAAAGGAACCATATGTAAGATTTTCATTAACAAAGTATACACTACATGGGAGAAATGTGAATTAATTAAATTCAAAACTGCATAGCTCACCTTGTGGTGGTCTTGTTGGGCCAGGTGGGTGCTGTGGTGGCCTCGAGACCCTGGGGCCTCACAGCTCTTGTCCTGGTGCCTGAAGTGCTGCTGATGAAGCTGCTGCTGCAGGTGCTGTTGGTGTCTAGAGTGAGAGTTCTGCAGCTGCGGTGGGTGCTGCTGGTTTTGGCCCTGTTGCCGAGGGTGCTGCTGTGGATGTTGAGGTGGGTGCTGCTGTTGGGACGACGGGTGCTGCTGTTGGGACGGCGGGTGCTGCTGTTGGGACGGCGGGTGCTGCTGTTGGGACGGCGGGTGCTGCTGTTGGGTCGGCGGGTGC
Organism: Boleophthalmus pectinirostris; assembly: GCF_026225935.1. Classification (NCBI taxonomy): domain Eukaryota; kingdom Metazoa; phylum Chordata; class Actinopteri; order Gobiiformes; family Gobiidae; genus Boleophthalmus; species Boleophthalmus pectinirostris. The sequence continues at coordinate 21,449,050 of NW_026571070.1, forward strand.
TGCTGTTGGGTCGGCGGGTGCTGTTGAGAAGATGGGTGTTGCTGGGAGGATGGATGCTGTTGAGAAGATGGGTGTTGCTGGGAGGATGGATGCTGTTGAGAAGATGGGTGTTGCTGGGAGGATGGATGCTGTTGAGAAGATGAGTGTTGCTGGGAAGATGAGTGTTGCTGGGAGGATGGGTGTTGCTGGGAGGATGGGTGCTGTTGAGAAGATGGGTGCTGTGACTGTTGATGCTGTGGCGCTTGCTGCTTCTGCTGCATGGCAACTGGTGAAGAGGTCTGACTTCCCCTGACGAGGGTCCTCTTCTTCTGAGCATGCTGCTGCTGCTGCTCTTGTTGCTGTAGTGCCCTCTGATGCAGTGAGTGGTGCTGTGCCGGGTCAGGTTGGGTCAGGTGCTGCTGTAAATGATAAAGGTGTTGTCTTTGTTGCTCTTGCTGCTGCTTTAAGTAATGGTTTCCTCCAAGGTTTGGACCAGTTTGTGGCGTACTATGTTGAAGATGAAGTACCCCTGGTTGGCTCTGCTCAGAGGGGCCGGGAGCAGGACAGTGTGTCTCTGATGGTCTAACTATTGGGCTCATAAAAGTGTTTGTGAATAATGCCCCTCCACTCTCATTATTAATCCTGGTCATAATGGCTGAAGATACTGGAGCCAGTTGACCACCCATTAATTGACTGTGGTCCGGCCCCTTAACATCCATCTGGTTAACTGCATTAACCAATGGCTGACAAGGTTTAGCTCTCTTTCCAGGGTTCATTATGATTTCCTCTGGTGCTTGCCTCTTAGGGATGATTTTAACACGTTCTGCCATGTTTAGTCCAGTCTGAGATCTTGGTAGAGCCGTCTTTAGAGGAGTGTACTCTGTGTGCTGGCCTGAGCAGGGAGAAAGGGCATTATTTGATTGCTGGGAAATGTGCGCTGTGGTGCAAACAGGAGAGGGCTGTCCTGTCAGATTGGGAGACCCTGGGTATGGCTGCTGACTGCTGCTTGTTCGAATCAGATTGTTCACACTGAGACTGGCCACTGTGTTACTCTGTGAGGCGTTTTGTGCTTGTGGGACAATCTGAGAATGAGAATAGGAAACATTTTGAGGATGTCTGCTTCCACTCATAGTGATCTCACTATCTTGTCCTCTGTCAGGAGGAGGCATAGCCGTTTTTAATGTATCCAATGTTTTATATTTTTCCTGCCGTGCAGGTGTCCCACATTCTTTTGCTGACGCAGAGGCTGGTTTAGTGGGCTCCCATGTGCCTGTACCGGAGTTTGATATGTCCGTTTTGCTACCCGTACAAACCCCAGTCCTCCTGTCAGGGCTGTCCTGCTCCAACATTGCCAAAGCCAGCATCTCTGCCTGTTCTGATGTCAGTAGAAATGAGCTGAACGAGCCAGATGCTGCACTCATACTGTGACCCTGTGGCAGCATCGATGCAACTGAAAATCCACGGCCTCCAGTCGCTGAAGACATAGGAGAATCAGTCTGCCTGCTCAAAGACAGAGATGACTCTGATGTTTGATCGTCCAAGTTTGTGTAAATCTGTTGATTATGTGTGAAGTCTTTTTTTGAAGCATTGTCAGAGTTTCCTGTGACAGGATGTAACCTCTCTGTTTTACTGTGTCTCTCCTCTTGGGTGTCACCTTTCCCACCCTGGGCTGGTTTTTCAGGCGACAGGAAAGTGCTCATATTTGTCATTTGTATTGGAGCACTAATATCAGTCACAATTTTTGCCCCTGAACTGGTTACAGGGGTTGCATTTAGAGTATTTGAAAAAGGTGACACCAGGGGTTTGGCTGTGGGCAAGGGGGAGGTTGCTGTAGAGTCTGATCTAGAGCAGGGTGTAGACTGGAGCATAAGTGATCCTTGAGAGTGGCACACTGATGATGATGGAGCAGTCTTCTTTAATGTCGCTGTTATAGTTGATGTACTGTTGGTGGAGTTAATGCGGAGTTGTGTCTCATTGCCACAAGATGAAGATTTTGTTTGTTCAGAAACAGCTGGGTCAGTCGTCTTGTTTTCTATTGTTCTACTTTCTCTTTGTAGCTTAAGTTCAGAAACAGAATTCTTATTAACAGTTAAGGGGTTTCCAGACACTATACCAGATAAACTAACTGTTGCCCTGCCAGAAATGCCTGTAACTGCTGTTGTTACAGCATTAGCACTAGACTTATTTAAGTTGTTTATCTGAGTTGTAGTGGCAGTAGTGGCAGTAGTCTGTAAATTTGATTGACAAGATACAGCTATTCCATCTAGCGAACTAGCTACATTCACTGTATGTGTGTTTTGTGTCACTGTCACATTTACTGAGGGAGTGACAGAATTACTGCAAGTGGTTGCTGTTACTATAGGAAATATACTCTGAATGATTTCTGGTGCTGAATTCTTTATTACATTTGATAAAGTCTGACTTGCACTTGTGACAGGTGTCGTCTTGGCCAAAATAACTGCAGGCTGTTTTGGTTTCTGTTTTTGGCTCTTGACTGGTTTACATTTTTTAAATGTTTTTTTCACAGGTAAAGCTGTTTGGAGTTTTCTTCCTGTGATCTTTGGGGAATTGGCTACTAGTGCTGGCTTAATTGGTTTCAAACATGGAACTTGGACAGGTGAAGTTACACCACTTTCAGTAACAGGTGTAGTAATAGGGGACTGCTGCGGGATAATTGATGGATTTGATGTTGAGAGGTTGTTCTGGCCTGAAATGGCTAAAGGGATGCCTTGAGAAATGCTCTGGTTAAGACTACTTAGAGCACCTAGACTATTGAGGGCCACATTAGTAGTTGGTTCCTCTGAGGTGGTGGGCTGAATGAGCTGCAATGTGGTCTGGGCATTGTTTGAAACCAAGTTATCAGTCGTTTTTACAGGTGCCAGAGCAAATACTTGGCCATTAACTGTGATTGTCTGTGGGGTAGCAACAGTCGATGAGGATATGTTTGGTTGAGGGACAGGTTGGCATTTATTTTGTTGAGGCTGAATGGGGCGGGGAAGAATATGTACCAGTTGCTTCCCCCCAACAGTCTGTGGAGACGTGACAGAAGTTGAACTGGTAGAAGAGATGTTTGTAGACACAGCAGGCACAGGTGGTACAGTAGGCACCACACCAACTGGAGGATTCTGTGGTGCTGTGGCAGGTGGATTGGGGGCTTGGATAATCACTATATGTTGACAAGGTGTTGGATTTGTTATTTCCTCTCTCACGACCGACTGAGTAGGACAAGTGTTGGCCTGCTGTAGGATGACCACACTTGGCTTGTTTGTGCTCTGTGGCACAGTCACACCTGGTGGTGTTGCATTGGCGGTTTTGACTTGCAGCACCTGCATAGTCTGGAGAAGAGGGAGCACAGCGGGTTGGGGCTGGGGACCCAGAGGAGGCTGAGACAGGAGAGCACCTGGAGGAGCAGTGAGCAGTGAGGCCGGCTGAATGACAGCAGGCTGTGACACCACAGCAGAGTGGGCCATCACAGGGGGCTGAGGCACAGCAGCCGATGGACTGACAACTGCACAGGGATTCTGAGGGGCTACAGATTGTCTTTGTGATAGAATGGTTGGTTGTAGCTGTGATTGGCTGGGTGTTTGTTGAGCTGGTGCAGTGGGCTGCATTTGTACTTGAATTGGTTGACACACGGTCACACTCCGAACAGTCTGAGGGGGAGTGGCGTCTTCAAGAGTAGGGAAACTCTGGCACACAGGTTGCACGGTGTTCCCTGCCATCTGCAAAGTGGTCCATGTCGTCTGTGTGCTACCTGCCGCCTGTGCCCTGAGGAGGGGCTGGCTGTGAGGAACAGCGGTGTAAGCTAAAGTCCTGATGGCAGAGTCCGGAGAAACCAAAGATGTAGTGGGTTTGGCTGACGTTATTGTATGGTTAAGTGAGGTCAGACTAGATACTGAGACTACAGCACTTTCACTGGGAAGGGAGGATGCTGAACTGGTCGCTAAAGTCAGTGTCTGGACAGGGGTAGCAGGCTGTGGTTGTTGTGGCAAAGCTGTGGTGACTGCAGGAATCTGAAGAGTAATATAAGACACAGAGGGTGGGAGACTTGGAGCCACGGCTGGGGTCTCAACCACATGTTCTATAACTCTGGGGGTGGCAACAGCTGAACTTGGAAGCAGTGATGGTGTTGGGGATGAGGTATTAACTTGAACCAAAGCTCCATTTACCCTTAACCCAGCAGTGACCTCAGATGGTTGTTGAAGAACTAGTGTTTCAATTGGTTGTGCTCTTGAATCCAAGTCCTTGCCATTGGAATAAACAATTATGCCCTTTTGAATTTGAGAAGTCACATTGGCGATTTTGGTACAACGCTGTTTGCCCTTCCAGTGAATAGTGGGATCTTCCAAAAGATCATGGGCTTTGAGCAGCTGAATGTAGTGGGCGCTCTCCTTTCTCAGCTCCTCCAACTGAAGCCTTAGACGACGTATTTCCCCTGCTAAAAAGTTGAAAAAATATAGAAATGTAATAATTCAAGGAGGCATATGGCCGTTATTACCAGCAGAACAACCTACATCCCTACATACCTTGAGTTTTATCTCCTCCTTCCAAAAGCATTGTATCATTTTGTTTTTTTAACTCAGTGATGTATCGAAAGGCCTGGTCCAAAATCATGATTTTACTCTATAAACAAACCACAAAAAATATTTTAACTAAATATAAATATAAATACAAACAAAAACAAAATAATTCCAAATGTATCTACTGATAATAGCCTACCGCTCAGTGATTTTCCTTACCTGTTTTAGAGCTTGTGAACAGGGCAGGAGATTTCCGATACGGCTGATTCCAGCATTAATTTTCTCTTTTCTGTGTCTTTCAACTTGGGAAAAAAAGGAAATAAAGGGAATGCCAAAAACATTACATTTGCATTCAAACCTTACCTGCATTGTGAGATTCTTTGTTTTTCTTCTTCCTACAACAGATTCCATTGCGATTACAAATTCAACAATACCCCTTATTTATTTTATCAAAAAAGATCATGTGTGAAATAAACCAATGTTATTAAATTACTTAGGTTTTCGCCCAGATGTTTGAGTTTCAGTCATCTCTGGCATCCTGTCCCAACAGCTGCCTCTCGCATCACACACTAATCACCATTTTCACAAAAGTGAGACCAAAAGACAGGATAGGTCCTGGAGATACAACAAAAACAACTTTTTAGTAAATCAACAAATAAGACTTGTCTCACACTTTTCTCAACCTCTACAAGCCAAAGGTAAAACGTTGTTTGTACACAGGCCGGCTAAACAAAGCCTCTACTCGTTAAAATCGGATCGACAGCAGCACAGTCAAGACGCATAGAAATATTTATACATGACTGCACAACCAACAACCCAGCACCATCAGCAATTACATCCTTTAGCGTTACAAATGTCTTTATGATTAGCTTCATGCTAGCTTAGCTTGGCGCTACGAATAAGATATTATGTCAAAGTAACGCTAAATGATCAATCTTTCTGAAACTTGGAGCACTAATGACGCTTTTACCAACCTGTAAGATATACATGTTATTGCCTGTACACAAGAGCGAGGACTTCCAAATTACAGGCACGCTGATAATAAACCATCTCAAGTCAACTCATCTTCCAAACAACCTGCGTACATCTAACATGGTGCGTAAGTGGGCGGGCTCTGGTGCATTTACCCAATAGCAACCCAGAGACAGGAGGCCACGGCCAATCAGCATGAAGTTCTTGACATATGCGCTTCTACTCAGCTTTCTCACGATGTGCGGCAGGACTCATCTGCTGGACATCAGCAGGATAGTCCTATTTTGTAGTTCTAGTTTCTCCACACATCTAAAAACAGCATGACAGTATGACAAATAATAAAGACGGAAATCTGCAATATTTACTGCAAATAGTAATTCCTTTATTTAGACGTTAAAAAGTTTTACAATATAGAGCTTCAGAAAAGATAAAATTCTTCAAAGAAAGGAAAAACATGCTTATACTACAGTGGAGAGGACACATCTCTCCTTGCATGCAGAGGGTCAGAGTTTCCTCTGGGCAGTCCACTACTCCAGAGATCAAATCAAAGTTCTTAACAAAATTCGGCACTGTAGAGCTCTGTTGTGTGTCAAACTCAGTAAAAGTGGCTACATGTTGTGCCAAAGGCAATATGCTTTACCAAAACAGAAAACCCAATATAATGCCCACCGCACAATCAAATCTTAACAAGCCAATACATTGTAATTCAAGAATTAAATATCTGAATTACAAGTCAAAACATTCAGTAAAAATTGTAGTTTTGCTAACAATTCTATTTATTCCCACTATCCCAGGAGAACCTCTGAACCATTGCCACTGCAGAGTTAAAATAACAGAAACCGCTGTTTGGGGAGTTAAAAGATTGAGTTTAAGAATACTATAAACGTTGACTACATTGTTCCACCACCACACAACCGTGTAGCCTCTAACATTTAAGTGCCAAGGCCAGATGTTCACTCATACCTTCGATAACAACACATCACCGACCTGGTTCAAGTCATATTCCATGAATCCCAGGATGCAGGTGACAGAGCTGTGACTGTTCCAACTTGAACCAGAGGAACTACGTCTGAGCAATGGCCGATCAAACACTTTGTTGCTTCAGCAGTCTTCTCCGGGTCAACAATATGGACATATCCCCATCAATGCTATAGCCACATTAAAACAACTCAAACACAACTGTATGATGTGCAAGCACTGTACTTCTCCTCCACTCAGTTAAAAACTGTCTCAGGTCAAAACAATCAATAAGAACTTGAAGAGCTTTGAGTTTAGTTTTTTTTTTCTCCAAATTTCAACTGTATGTAAAAAGAACAAGAGCAAAAATATGCAAATTGCAGGGGACCTTTTGCAAAACAAATGTAGATATTTTGTATAATAAATCTGTGATCTCTTTTTAGCGTCCTTTGAAGAAAGTGTTAATGTGTCAACCCTGGGGAATTTCTCACAGTTCTGTTTCTGTGGAGGCAGGCACATCTGTGCTCTTCAAAAGCTGTGCCTCTACTCTGCCTTCTGAAGCTCTCCTGTGGAAGGTGCACATGGGCTACGCAGGCTCTTCTGCAACACATGGGCATCTGCAGGCTCTATCCTCTTGTAGTAATTTTTCTTTGTTTCAATGATCTCAAAGCCAAATTTCTGGTAAAAGTCAATGGCTGACTCATTGCTGATCTGCACATGACTGTGGATGAAACCGTAAACTGTTAGTGTCAGATTTAACGCACAGTTTCAAAATAAGAAAATACTCACAGATAAATGTTGTCAAAAGTGCCATCCTTCTCACAGATATTTAGCACATGATTCAGCATTTTTGTACCTTTACAGGAACACAAATGGAAGACATAAAGCCAAACATATTAATAATTACTCACTCACAATTCCTCATATACAAGGTTCTTACCAATTCCAAGTCTTCGGTAGGGTGCTAGACATCCAAGTGTCATGATGTACAGCCTCTTCTGATTTTGAGAATGGTCCACTCGACAGCACACAGCTCCCACTGCTATGTCATTAAAGTATGCTACATGGCATAGTAAGTAAAACATACAAGTGATAACAATCTTGTAAATAAATGTTTGACTTAAGTAATAACAGTGCTCATGCTTACCAAGCTTTGCAAGCTCCCCAACTTCCAATACATCTTTGTAAAACTTATCATTGTAGCTGACAGGAAAGATGACCTGATTGAGTCGTTTCAGTTGTTTAATGTTATGGGGTGTTACATCCCCCAGCTCGATCCGGCTACTGGAACAAGAGCAAACCGGTTAAATAGCTGACAACGACTGTGTAACTAATTTTTTAAGACCCAAAGCCTTTCCCCTTTTAAATTTTAATTTTATGATAGCAAAACAGAAATTAAACCGTAGTAGTTTCTGAATTGGTGGTGATTTTAGCTAGGCATGTGCTGTTCACCTTCATAAGGTGGATAAATAAATATAACATTAAGGCTTTAAACAAATATGCCCTGTGTATGAGGACTAAGATTATGATTTATAGGTACAGTAGTGCACATGAAAAACAGCTGTTGGTCACGTGTAATTTTCACGTCACTGCCAACATCCTTACTATCCGAGATTAATAAAGCCCCATAATAAATGTGCGAAAATGCACATTTATCAGACACACCTGTATAAGTTTTTTATAAGCTCACATTATTATATCAGATTTCACCAGAGTTTATGGGTTTCACTCAGGACATGTTTATGTATATTTAATAATTAACAGTACAGATCACGTACTTCTTAAAGCTGAAATAGTCATGGTAAATTTGTAGCAGCGTAACTCAATAGTATTCGAGTTACCATGTTCAGTGCGTTAAATGTTACTGACTCAGCTCCATGGTACAAGTTAGCCAGTTAGCTTAGCTTCAACAAACACGAGTGAAGAACACACAACGTGAGTGACAAGTAAAGCACTTAAGACGATACAGTGTTCATTTTAGAGCCACTCCTTATAACGTGTAAGACAAAATAAAGGTATTCTCAGAGTACCTAGCTAGCTGTCTCCTCTCCACCTCCCCGTATAAAAAAACAGACATGAAAAACTTTGCCTGTTGTAAGCTACTTATTCGTGACTCGAAGGCTTACACTCACCCTTTCATTGTAAACAGGGACACTCCCTTATTTTCTGCAGGACAAGTGTTTGGAGTTGTTTGGAGTAAAAATAAAGAATTTTAACAAAGTTAGGGTTGGGGATGCGTTCCGTTTTACCCTCCACATGTAGCTAGGTACGAGGGCTGCGATTAGCTTGAGCCGCCGCCGCACTCGTCCACCACTCTGTCAACCCTGACCCCGCAAGCGCATGCGCACTGCCGCTGTAGCGCCAGGCGTGAAAAAAATATATATATATATTTTGAACGATAATTAGGCCTGATTACTTTCTCAGCGTTTATAGCTTCTGCGATAAAGTATCTAATTGATTGGTAAGGTCGTATATTGTATATTCTTACTAACTTATATAGGATAACCATTAATCGTCTGATTCAGCCATTTTGGCTCTAACCAAAAGACTTATTAAATAATAAAATAGTCGATCTTTCCTGTGTTCATACATTTGTAAGTTAGCCCACTGTATTGATTTATTTATTTGTGATTTCTTTGTGTATTTAAAATTAAAATTAAGCTGCGTATTACTCGCATGTTTAATTTAACACACTTACTTGAACTGTGTGTAGATCCAAAATGGCGCTGGTTTCTTTGGCCGCATCACAGCTCTACCTCCAGTGAATGAAGTCAGCTGACCACAGTCTGCTGTCACGCATCGCAGCCGCACCATTTCTCTTCGACACCAGGCAGAAAACCACTTCAGCGTAATCAGAAGGTAAGTGTAATTTCTGATTGTGTACATTACAGTTGTAAATGTTTTCTTGGCATTTTCATTGAACGCCTGGGTCTACAGTTTTACAGTTTCGCTTTGCACCAAAACGGAGACGCGAGCTTAACCAGGCCGTGGCATCTGCCTTGCTATCGGTTTCATGAGAGGATCACAAAGATATACACATATTGGGTACATGCCATAACCAGCAAGACACGAAAAAATAGAATAAAATTACCTATTCGTGCAATACTGCGGCTAGGCGTATGTTATTAATGATGGGATGCTGTCGTGCAAAAAACAAACATTGGGCTATTTACATGAGTTACTCAGGCCAGGTATACGGTGCAGAGCTAATTTCTCACATCATACAACTGGGTTTAGACCTATTTTCAGTGCGTGTGTATGAATCTCTGTTTTAAACCTTGATCTATAAATGGTTACATGTAGATTGCCAATTTTTCGCCTAGGTGCCGTAGTGATATTTGTGGTTAACCTCTCACTTACATGTTACATGTAGCAGTAAGAGACGGAAGGCACAGTCCAGGGAAACGCATATTCACAATTTAAACAACTGCCTTCCCTACTTTACACACAAGACTGTTCTGTAAATGTTAAACAAACTATATAGTGGCAGATCATAAAATACACCAGTCTTATACATGTTGGTCCAGTTCTGTTTAACCAAATCTGTTTTATATGGGCTATGATTTGTACTTTCCAGATTTGCAGTATGTCCGTTTTCCACTTCCCCAAAGTCTCATGGACCAGACCAGTCATGTGCCAGGATCATATGATCAAGTGTCATGGCTACCTTCCAGTCTGTTCTGTGGAGAAAAAAAAAATCACTAGATGTATACTGATGATACATGTAGACTACATTAATGAAACTTGAACACGGTGTAATAGAACAAAAAACGTTTCTTAAATCTTCAGTTAGCGTTATTAGTAGTACTTCTGGTATTACTTACTAAATGGTATACTTTGTTACCTACTGCCTATCGTATGCTATTTTCAGTGATTTAGTTTTTTATTTGAATGAAGTTCTTCATTGTTTGTTCAATATGTACTTCGTATTAATGAGAACTATTTCAGTGGCCTCAGGTTTACATGATTGTAGTACCTATATTTGCACATTAGGTGGAGCTCTTTTCATCCAGATGGCTTAGCAACTGAACAGGAAGATCTCTGCATCAGTGGGAAGGACAAAATAAGGGCACTCTCATGTAGTTTATTTTACACAGATTGTTGAAAGAAATGAAAAGTAAATTACAATTTATGATAGCTTTTTACAGAGACATTTGCAAATTGAGTACATTAATTAATTAATTGGTTCCATTTATAGTTGAAAAGGTCTAAAAGTCACACCACAAAAAATGGGAATCCCCTCAAGGGCTTACTGTGATTGAGGGTTAGGCAATGTCCTATTGGTCTACACTGTGCACTTATGTTGTAAATTTCAAGATGTACTCCCCCCCCCATAAGGTTTCTTTAGCTTCTTCAGAAGATAATGTTGAGTTATATTTTTACATCATTCAAAATTCAAAATATAATTTTATTTCTCACTCTTTATATACTATAATACTTTGTTTATTTTGTAGATTAATTATGTACAAGAAACAAAATATCTTATTATGTATTTATTTTTTTCACATAGTTATACTATTTTTGTCAAGATGGACATGTCCAAGCTGCCAAAAATCAGGGATGAGGAACGTGAAAGCCAGTTTGGATACGTCCATGGAGTGTCCGGACCAGGTCTGATTACAATCTTGCCTCTTTTCTTAAGTGAATCTTCTACCACCCAAATCATGATAAAATACTCTTCTGCTGTTTGTGTTTCATTCTCACAGTGGTGACCGCTACAGCCATGGCCGGAGCAGCTATGTATGAGCTGGTTCGTGTGGGGCATAGTGAACTGGTGGGAGAGATCATCAGGCTGGAGGGTGACATGGCCACCATTCAAGTCTATGAGGAGACATGTATCCTTTTGAGTTTTTGTTCCTAGTGCTCAATTTTTGCAGTTGCTGTATAAATGTGAGCTAATGGCACATAAGCTTCATAGAAAAATTTCCCTGAACTTTTGCTCAGCTGGTGTTTCGGTTGGAGACCCTGTTTTGCGGACAGGAAAGCCTCTGTCTGTTGAGCTTGGGCCAGGAATCATGGGTTCTATTTTTGATGGTATCCAGCGACCACTGAAGGATATTAATGATATTACACAAAGCATCTATATCCCCAGAGGTGTCAACATTGGGGCCCTTAATCGAGATACAAAATGGGAATTTTCCCCCAGTAAAAGTTTAAGGGTATGTTTTTCTGCTTCACTAAAAATGTGAAAGGATGATATGAATATCTTTTGACCGATAATTTCTTAGGTTGGCAGTCACATCACCGGAGGAGACATCTATGGTGTTGTTTATGAGAACTCTCTTATCAAGCACAAAATCATGCTTCCACCTAAAAACAGAGGCACTGTAACTTATGTGGCGCCACCAGGAAACTACGATGTCAGCGTAAGTATTCCTCTCCTTTAAATAATGTTAGTTATGAAGTTTCTAGTTGTTAATATTGAATGTCTTTTTTAGGATGTGGTCATGGAGCTAGAGTTTGAAGGTGTAAAGGAAAAGTTTACCATGGTTCAAGTGTGGCCTGTTAGACAAGTGCGTCCGGTCACAGAGAAACTTCCTGCAAATCATCCCCTGTTGACAGGACAGCGGGTGCTCGATGCACTTTTTCCGTGAGTAAAACAATTTTTCTCTAATATAGAGGAGAAGAAAAAAGCAGGCAACATACAATTGTTGCATTCTAATGAGTCTACTTTGAGGTCTGCTTGTGAGATTCGGCCCTTTTGTCGCATTTTGGAACAAGTGGTGCATGGGCCACAGCAAGCTTATCAGGATTTTAGGAGTCTTTGAAAAACTGTCTCTTGTCTGCAGTCTTTGTTCTTTATTGGAAAAGTGAACACAAATCTGAGGGATAATAAGTAGAGTAGGGATGTTTAGATTACTTTACGTCATTTGCAAAACGTGTACAGAGATGCGTTAGTCAAAATGCAGTGTGACTTTCCCAGTTCAATAAAGGTCAGCACATTTCAGTTGGCCTTGTGTCAATGCACCATTAGACATGGCTAGCTAAAAGTATCATTTCAAACCTGTACAGTCCCAAAAATACATTCCCATTTCTTTTCGGATGCGGTTACAGCATATCAATTAATATGTCAAATGCAATGTGTGTCCTGGCAATGTATGTATTGTCTTATGTTTTGTTAGGTGTGTTAAATGTCAGACTAAATATGGTTTCATTCATTCATAGATGTGTACAAGGTGGAACCACAGCTATTCCAGGAGCCTTTGGATGTGGTAAAACTGTCATCTCCCAGTCTTTGTCTAAGTACTCCAACAGCGATGTCATCATTTATGTAGGATGTGGGGAGCGTGGAAATGAGATGTCTGAAGTACTAAGAGACTTCCCTGAGGTAATGGATCAAATACTTTAAGAATGTATGTGCAGTGCTGCTCAAATCATTTATGCAAATATGTCTTTTAAAACATCAGTTGACCATGGAAGTGGACGGGAAGACTGAGAGCATCATGAAGAGAACAGCGTTGGTAGCTAACACCTCTAACATGCCTGTAGCTGCCAGAGAAGCCTCTATCTACACAGGTAATGTGTGAAATGTTGCATTTATTTATTGAATGAACTGATCAGAAATGTTTAATTCACAATTTTGTTTTTTTTATTCATATATATTTATTCACACAGGAATCACCCTTTCTGAGTACTTCAGAGACATGGGTTACAATGTGAGCATGATGGCTGACTCCACCTCCCGTTGGGCTGAGGCTCTCCGTGAGATTTCTGGTCGTTTGGCTGAGATGCCTGCTGGTGAGTTTCAAGTCTCCTGAAGTGTACAAAGCTCTTGGATCCTAAGGATTATAGTCTGCTTCCCAGGCAGTGTTCCATGTTTTATTTCCATGCCCTTTGTGTGATAGTTAATAGTAAATTACAGCCCCAAAAGTTACTTGACACATTTACAATTTACTTTTTATGCACTAACTATAATCTTTTCATTTTCTTGTGTACCCTCAGACAGTGGTTATCCTGCTTATCTGGGAGCTCGATTGGCTTCCTTCTATGAACGAGCTGGAAGGGTGAAATGTCTGGGTAACCCTGAGAGAGAGGGCAGTGTCAGTATTGTAGGAGCGTGAGTATAGCCTTTTTCCACTAGCTGGCACTACTGACATATAGTATGTGTTTGTTTAGTGGGATGCAGTAATATTATATTTTTGTCTTTTCAGTGTGTCTCCCCCTGGTGGTGACTTCTCTGATCCTGTTACTTCAGCAACACTTGGTATTGTTCAGGTAAATTATAATATTCACCACAACTAATATCCAAAGTGTTTATCATTTGACATAAATTTTCTCTTTTAAAGGTATTTTGGGGTTTGGATAAGAAGCTAGCTCAGAGGAAACACTTCCCCTCTGTAAACTGGCTTATTAGCTACAGCAAGTACACTCGAGCATTAGATGAATATTATGACAAACACTTCCCAGAATTTGTGCCTCTTCGCACAAAGGCAAAAGAGATTTTACAGGAAGAAGAGGACTTGGCTGAGATTGTGCAGCTTGTAGGAAAGGTAAGCCCAAGTAACCTTGTAATGTACATGCACGCATACTGTAATGCATTTCTGTTGTAACTCAGTTTGACACATTTACACTTGATCGTTTCACAGGCATCACTGGCAGAAACAGACAAGATAACCCTGGAAGTTGCAAAACTTATCAAAGATGATTTCTTGCAGCAGAATGGTTATACTCCTTATGACAGGTCTACATTGATATTTTATTTAAGTCTTACTTTCCATTTAGAGTTTTTACAGTTATGCTTAGCTGTGGGTGCCTTTTTCAGGTTCTGTCCCTTCTATAAAACAGTGGGCATTCTGTCCAACATGATTGCTTTCTATGACATGGCACGACATGCAGTGGAAACCACAGCTCAGAGTGACAACAAGATCACCTGGGCCATGATCAGAGAACATATGGGTGAAATCCTTTATAGGATCAGCTCCATGAAATTCAAGGTATTTATTTATCCAAATATTAGCATTAATTATAAAATATTTGGTTTGCCTCAACAAGAATAATGTGGTTTAGTAAAAAATGTAGCATTTAATCTTAACTTTAATTCACAAGTTGGCTGCATATTCCATCCATTTTTTCCCCCTGCTTATCCGGGCCCAGGTCACGGGGGCAGCAGTCTAAACAGAGACTCCCAGACTTCCTTCCCCCCCTTCCCCCCCTTCCATCCCTTCCATAGGGGTCCGCTTATCTCTTCTCATGTGGCTCATTAGTTTGGGATAACTTATTATGTGATTATGTGTGTGAACAAAGACTGAACCCTGTTCTTGAGAACTAAATGTAGTGTGCACATCTGTAAAAACTGGTTTATATTTAAGTAATTTAGTCGTAATGTTGCGCTATGGCATTGTTTTGAGCTTTCTTTCTTCCTTCACTCCTCAGGACCCAGTGAAGGATGGTGAACCTAAAATCAAGGCTGAGTATGCCCAGCTACTGGAGGACATGCAGAATGCCTTCCGCACTCTGGAGGAATAGATGAGCACACACATCGCAGATCTCACCTCTGCCTCGCATTCCACGTCGCTGTATTTCCTGATAAACCCCTCGTGCTCCCTGTGCTCTTGTGGTCATCTGTGTGCGTGCAGTTTCATGTGGAGGAAAAGAGAAACGATGTACTGTATTCATATTTCTTTTGCCTCTCGAGGGGCACTCTCTGGATCCTCTACATGGTCTTTGATTGTGAGCGTGTTTGAAAGAGACATCACTCGGTTTTTCTAATTTTCTTGTTTACATGATCTATGTGCTCCTTCTGAAATAGTTTTTTTTTTTTTTTGGTTATTGTTGTGTTGTAATTACATATCCCGTCTGTACAAAAGAGTATTGAATATAAATTTAATGAGATCAACTATTTATTGCCAGCATTATGACATGAAGGCTTTGTTTTTATCGTGTTTCATGTTGTGCTGTGTTGTGTTCTTGCTGTAGGAGTGTGTAAGCCACATCTGTCCAATAGTTTCATCATGTTACTCCAAAAGAATAAAAGAATGGAGATAGAAATATGTTGTTTGGCTTCTTGTTAAGCTGCTGAAAGGGCTGCTCTACTCGTCTGTCTGCATTTTGGTCGGGCCTGTTTTTATTTTTAAATTATTTTTTAAAAATCTTTTCTTTTTTTTTTTTTTTAGCTCTTTGCAGTTATTGTTATGCCAATACAAAAGCTATACAAAAGCTAAAACTAAAACAAAACTTCTTCCCACATAAAGATGCTAGGCTATAAATAAAACTAACACACCCTCAAGAGGAATACTGGTAAGGTCAATTCGGTTACGTTAACTGGTGTATACAGACAAATGAGCGTCACCATTGCGAAGACAACTCCCAGAAGGTATTCTCCACAGGTAGACAGATGCACATGCAAATGACTGACGGGCACTTTTAGGATTATGGCCCAAGGACCGCAACAATCACGCTATAAAGTCTTTTCTGCGTGTGGATAATATTAACTGAGTCGAAACCCTGGGTCCACATCGAGTCAGGTAAGAATTAGACCTTCTCAGATTTTCCCACGTGCATGTTTTCATTAATGCCATACTTGTGCTTATGATTGGTGACTTCTAAAGAGAATAAAGAGTAGCATTTGTTTTATGAAGTTTTGACATGCAGTGTTCAAATGAAATAACCACACGTTCCTTAGGGGGATACCAATAAAGTTTCTATTTGATGGCATTAGGTAAAGCTGTCTCGTCAGACCAGTTCTCCAGGAGTGTCAACTCAACTGTGTCATGATGGCTTGTGTGAAAATGTTTTCCCTTTCGCTGAGACTTCTGACTCTGAAGATTGTCTCAACATAAACATACTTTTTTTTGTGTGTGTTTGTTTAGTAAATCGGAGCAGATGGACCAGATATCGATCCGGTCAGGAGTGGCCAGTAATGGCACCGCGGATGAAACAACCTCCCTTGTGGACGAAAGGTGGAGCGACGATGAAGACGAGGTTAAAAAAAAAAAAAAAAAAGAAGAGAGAGAGTTTTTTTTTTTTTTTTTTAAAAAGCGAGAGTATGTAGGAAAAGTAGGCGCTCAGTGACTCACTGACCGACCACGTGTGTTCTAGAAGGGTTTAAACTTCGGTGCACCATGCCACCAAAAGTTGTTCCTCATTATGACATTAAACAGGTGTATTTTGCGTTCATATTGTAGACACATATTTTACTGTTAAAATACCTTTGAAAAACAAGTTAAGGAACAACATCTCTTGTCTGGAGATATAATGCCCTACTGTTGAATATTCTGGACAAAGCAAAAGCGTCACTATGGAGTTACCTGATGCATTTTAGGCAGCCATCTGTTTACTGTTTCACAATTAATTATAACTAATATTCTAAAATATAGCCTTTATTCACACATACTGTTTTCTGTTATAAGCACCATTACTACTAGTGAATGTTTGTTTTGAGGGATTTCATATTAAAAGTACAGTCAGTACAGTCATAAACATATTATAACTTATCATATTATGTGGATCACCTTTAGAGCTCTGATTCCCAAGGACAGTGTCTTGTGAGCCCACAGACTCCTCTGCCAACTTACAAACAAAGGTTTGAGGAGTTTAAAAAGATTTTCAAGGAGCTACCAGAGACAGAGACACTCGTTGTTGGTAAGCTTACAGTTTTATTTTCACCTATTTATTTTTCATTCCATATTTTATTTTATGTAGTAACTAATGGAGCCTAATGTAGTTTTTATATGAAAGTTACATTGTGTTGACATAGTTTCTGTTATTGCAATAAGGACTTAAAGTTGCCTCAATAACAATACTTTGTGAGACACCTCCTTGTTTGCATTCACACATGATCCTCAGCAGCCCTGTGTATTTCTCCATAGATTACCCCTGTGCTCTCCAGCGGGACATCCTCCTCCAGGGTCGCCTGTATGTCACAGAAACCTACCTTTGTTTCTACAGCAATGTCTTTCGAGGCACAAAGGTAGGCTAGCATCAAATGTTTTGTTTCCTTAATGCAGTTATAACATTGATATAACTGTGTTACTGACCTTGGATTGCTTTGAAATATTATAAACTATATGTATTATTTGATTCGATATCAGTAAATAATTGTAAATATTGTAAAATGCACATAATATTTGCATGCTTTACTTTGCATTTATCAGATTAACGTGCAATATTTATGGAATTTTGTGATTGTTTAAAATGTAAAATTGTGTTTTGTTTTAGATTACACTGATTCTGAAAGACATAATGACAATGACAAGAGAGAAAACAGCTCGACTGATTCCAAATGCAATCCAAATTTGCACAAGCACAGAAAAGGTACCAAACCATTTTTACTGAAACATTAAAAACAGAAAATAATTTCCTCTAATTTACACAAGGCCTTCATCCCCAGCTATTCTTCACGTCCTTCTCAGCCAGGGAAAAAAGCTACTTGGGAGTTTTCAGAATGTGGCAAAATGCATTAATGAACAAGGTATAGTAATTTATTCCCAGATGTCTACTAATGGAACATATTGGTGTACCTTTACATGCTATGACCAAAAGCTACTGAAAATATCTGCCCCTTTGGCCCTCACTTATCTATCTAGTCCAGAGTTCAGAAAACACTGGTGACCAGACACTGCCTTTGCTGCGGTTATCAGTGCATTTCTCCAGTTACATATTGGGAAAAGATTTGCACATCACAACTATGCACTCTTGGTCACTGTGTTGACAAAGATTTTAATTGCATTATATCATGATAGTGAATATTTGATTTAGTTTGAATTTAAAATATCCAAATCTGTATATAAAATAGGTTGTTTGTGTTTAGCATGTTTGATTTTAGTTTTCATAGTTTTCTCTTTAAATGTCTTAATAAACATAAATGCAGAAAAGTATCTCACCAGGGGGGTGCACTGTAAGGCTCGTGCCGCCGGTTATGATCGTAGAGTAGAGAGGTCATTGACTCCCGCAGGTGTGGCTAATCCAACTCATTTGCATGAGCAGCCTACACGCGCGGCACTTGTTGCTGACAGTAACCTGTTCACGTAACTAAAACAAAACAGGAGCATCTTGGCCATAGGCCGACTAAACGACCAGTGAACTGCTCCGAAACAAACCGCGCAAGCTCCCCTCTATCTGGGTAAAAATCAAGGTGGCGCGGCTCTACCCCTGAACTCTTTTATCATCGACTTCCTGAAAGTAAGCAGCCAGTTTACCGAGCGCAGAGGTGAACACTCTTCAGACTGCAGCTGTGTGGAGAGGTGCACTGCCAAGTGAGTAGAATTAAAAACAAAACAAACAAACAAAACAAAACAAAACAGAAGAAACAGGCCTTTTCTAAAAAGTAAACCACTAGTTTTGTGTTTGTTTGTTTGTTTGTTTGTTGTTTTTTGCTGCATGAACGCGTCAAAGTCTAATTCACGGTTTCCGCCATTGTTATGTGTCACCCATGGGTCCTCGTGTATTAATTATAGCCTCATAAACGAGATGTAAATAGGAACTCGTAGAAATCTAATGCAAGTACTGTCTTAAAATGTTAAATTACAAATTATAATGTGCTAACTCTGAAGGTAGACAAAAAGTGCATTATTCTAAATCAAGCAAACACTAGATTACAACTCAGGAGGAATACACGAACCACAGTATAGGAACCATTGGTGGAAGGCCTAATTACTGTTACTGAGACGGTCCTAATGGGGCCGTTTCCAGGACACATAGTTTCTCAAAGCTCTGTAGACATCACATTGTCACCAAAGTTGCCCAGTAAATAAAAGTATTCTAATTTGTAAACTCTAAAATAATACTTTTCCTCAATTATACTGGTAACAGTTACAGTGAATTGTGAATTGAGTAAGAATTTAGTGCGCTCTGTGCCTGCAGACATTGACGAGTTTGGAGTTGTGGCAGATGGTTAAACAGCATTATGGGTATGACCTGGGCCTGAGCCATGAGGAGATGGAGAGTTTACAGTTATCAGCAGAATCAAGCATGCAGACCAGGTTTGTTTAGTATTACATAACACATATTTGCTCTTCTACAGCACGAATGGTATACACATGCTAATCTCCTGTTATGCAGTTTGGCTTCAAGGACTGGTGGAGATGACAGCCTTAGTCGTTTAGAGCGCACTCCTTCCCTTCGGCTCCCTGGGATTGAACAAGGGCCACTAGAGGCATCAACACCACAAGCAGAGGAACTGCCTTCTGCAGGACCCCAAACCTCCAACTCTCTCAATGGGGTAATTGGACAATAATGACACACTGGAGGGTGGGATCTACAGTGCTGCAAATGGACTGTTATCTATCTCCATACAGGATGATGTTCGCAACACCCCATCGCAGAGCCGTAGTCCTGTGCCGTTGCTGGACCGTGGTACCCCTGAACGCATTTCAAAGCGCTCCTCTCTTTCTCTCGACCTCAATGCAAATGAGAATGGCATTTCTGAGGAAAGTGGTTCCGAGAGTACTGAAGAAGGTAGGATACAGGTGGGCAAAGGCACTGTGTGCTTTGCATTGTGAAACGATACACATTCATAAGACCTATAAGAAAAGCCAGTTTTAGATGCTTAAAAACTTGGAGTAAGCATGTAAAGAAATTCAAACCATAAGCAACACTGTTTAATTATTTGAATAGAAACCTGGTTTAACTCTGTTAGTTGACTATACATATCTTAAATTGTTTTTTAAAATTACTGTTTAAACACTGAAAACTTTAGAGTATGTTAAGTCATATTTGAGGAGACTTGACCTCTGCTTGTTGTTGAAGATGGCTGGAGTATTAACTGTACATATTTTTTTGGCTTCCCCAGTGGAGGACAGAGTGGGATTTTCACAGGCGGCTGGCCGCCTTTATCTCAACAAGGTTTTCCACGTCAGTGCCAACAAAATGTTTGAAATGCTCTTCACAGACTCCAGCTTCATCCGCAGGTTTATGGATGTCAGGAAGATAACAAGTTTGTATTTTATCTTTCTTTATACATCTAGTTATGCACAAGTCACAGCAGGCAAATTCTATGGATCTTTGTGTCCCCAGACCCCAGCTTTAACCCCTGGCAAACAGACACATCAGGAAACAAGAAGAGAAGTCTAAACTACACCATAACGATCAGTAACCCACTCATAGGGAAGTTCTCCACTGCCACAGAGAACCAGGTGTGTTTGCATACTCCTGAATAGGAGAATAAACCCAATGTTAATTAAGGATGACCTCTTATTTACTCTTTTTCATCTGTCAGACACTGTACAAAGAGTCCAGAGAGGGCCAGTATTATCTAGTGGACTCTGAAGTTTACACACACGATGTTCCATATCATGATTATTTCTACACACAAAACCGCTACTACATAATCAGCATCTCCAAAAGGAAATGTCGCCTTAGGTAGAGTATTTTCATACCTCTCGACATTAACAGTGACTGTTAATGTGACTTTATATAAGATCTTTATATGTTGTAATTGTAATTTTGCCATAGGGTTTACACTGATGTCAAATATAAAAAACAGCCATGGGGTTTAGTCAAGTCCTTTATTACTAAAAACTCTTGGAGCGGCATTGAAGATTACTTCCGACAGCTTGGTAAGTATTGGACCTTAGAAGAATTCTTTGGAGTCATTTTCTTTCGGCGTGGCCTGTATCTTATTGGATGCTAAATCTGATGGGAGCCTTATAATGGGATATTATACTGTTATGCATAATGATAAATCAGCTGAACTGGTTGCCCCTACTAAACGGTCTTGTAAATAAATTTAAAACTTTAATTGCTTTATTTTGGCTGTAACATATATTGTGTTGCATATTTGACTTTATAGAAGCGGAGTTACTTGAGGAGGAAGCGGAGCTGAACCAGGGGAGTGGAGATGCGGGAAAGGGTGGACTACGCAGGAGGAGGCGAACGTACAGTCGGTCAAACCCAGAGCACATAAAGCCCAGCAACCAGTATGGGCAAAATGCAGAACCACGCAGGGACAGCATCATAGGTACACTACTTTAAAATGGGACTTAATGTTAAATCAAGTTACAAACTACAATCAGAAACACCAAAAGAATTAGATTTCCCTGCACATATTGTTAAGTTCTCTCTGTTACTGGGTCTTTTGTAACTTGAAAACATCCCCAAATTTAGCTGCAAGTTAAGAGGCCAAAATGTTTAAACCCCAATGCAATGCTGTATTTGTATTAAATATTAAGCCTTAGCTGCCACATTATGAAATACATGCATTGTTGCAGGCCCTATAGAAACAATCAGTCCTCAAAGATGGAATGTCAACACAATAATTGCTGCTATGAGCCTGATGTAAGTTGTAGCAACTACAAACAAGTTCATTTTTATATATCTCATCATAATAAATTTTTTATTTTTTTTTTTTTTCAGTTTGCTGATTTTGACATTGCTGAATCTGGGCTTGTTTTTTAAGCTGTGGGCAATGGAGGATATTGCCCACCGAATGTATCTGAGTACGAAGCACAGACTAAGAGAGAGAGCCCAGTCCAGGTGAGATGTTGATGTAATACAATGGCCAGTGGTGAAATAGTCTTAAATACAGAGGCGACCTAATGTTTGTGGATCAGACGGCCCACATGGATAAGCTTGTTCTAATGACTCACGATGCTGAAGTCGTCTCTGTAAAAGTGGTCTATCTAAAGCAGAATGTAAGACTCACTGTAACGCTGCTTTGATAGAAAATATTTTAACGTCTTTATATTTTGACAGCATAGCGCCTGATTATGGTGCTGCACAGGGACCTGGATACCCAAGCAGGGAGCACCTTCACCTATTAAAGACTGTACTTCAGGATTCAATTAACCTACTTGAACAGGCAAGACATCGACTGGTTTAATACAATACAAATACAAAATACAATTTGTCCATAGTGTTGTTGGGGTGTAATTGTACACCCAAATTTAAACATGCTAAAACACACAAATGGAAAGGTACAGTTTTAGATTCACTGATTATTCTTTTGTCTTCACAGCTACGTAAATCCTTGATATTGCTGCAGCAGAGTTTTGCATCAGGTAACCAAACGACAATGGTGTAATGAATGGACCACACCTGGTGACTGAAGCACAGTCTTTGTGAAGGAAAAGCCACTGTGGTGGAGTACCTGTCAGGAGATCTGGTATCCAATGTCATTGCCATGTGACTGTCCCCAGACAATGCCTTCTGTTACCAGGGTGGACATGTCCCAGAGCCTCTGCAGAGCATCAGGTGTTTTTAACTGTGTCAAAGGGTTGTACAGCCAGTGGCATTGGGTTCCTGAAGGCTGCAAATATCAAGCGAGTTTTTTTTTTAAATCTGTGGTACTGAATGGATATTTTACACCTCCTGCTCTGTTTTTGTGTTTTTGACATTGTAAATATATATTTTAAACCTTTTGAATAAGAGATATGCATAAAATGTAGTAAATGTAGTAAATATTATTGCTTTTGTGAATGACAGCAACTTTGCACATTTTTTTTTTTTTAAGTTTAACTACTTTTTTACCACACTACAGATGGGGAGCTACATTTTGTCATTTGACATAAATAAAATATTGTCATCTTTTTAGTATCATGAAAATGTGCTTTTATGTGTTGTTGAACTGCTAAAATGTTCTGGAAATGTCCAATTAAAGGAAAAAAAAAAACAATATAGCCTAATGATTATTACCTCCGTCAAGGAGGTTATGTTTTTGCCGGCGTTTGTCTGTTTGTTTGTCTGTTAGCAACATAACTCAAAAAGTTATGGACCGATTTTGATGAAATTTTCAGGATTTGTTGGAAATGTGAAAAGGAAGAACTGATTTCATTTTGGGGATGATCCGGAAGAAATCCTGGATTCTGGATCGCTTTGAAATTTTAGTTAGTTGTGGTAAATGGGGCCAAAAATTTTGTTTCTCAATATCTCGGTTAATTATTGACCAAACCCCATGAAATTTGACTCAGGGGTGGACAATGGGATCCTCTTTCATATTCCAAATTGAAAGATACGAGACAAATATTTATGGAAAACACAATATGAGGGGGACTGTAGTCCTTGGCGGAGGTCTGCGCTCTCTGAGTGCTTTTCTATTTTTTCCTAATACATTTTGTGAGTTAATATTGACCACGTTAACCATTTTGGCACAATAGGTTTATTATATAAGTGGGTTACTGGCCTGTTGCAGATTTGTCGTGTGTGTGAACTTTCACTGAAGTCAATGGGCTGAACACAGACTGTATTATATGAATGAGCGGACCTCTGGGCGGAGAGAGCGCTTTGACGTCAAGAGGAAATGGTGCTGGGCTCGTACTGTGCG
This sequence comes from Boleophthalmus pectinirostris, assembly GCF_026225935.1. NCBI lineage: Eukaryota > Metazoa > Chordata > Actinopteri > Gobiiformes > Gobiidae > Boleophthalmus > Boleophthalmus pectinirostris. The sequence goes on from NW_026571070.1 coordinate 21,472,675, forward strand.
CAGAGGACGTCCCCGGCTGTAAACAGTCCGGTAAAACTGTTTTTCGTTCACTCTCCGTGACTAGTACAGCGGTTAAAGTAATCTGTCGGTGTCGTTAGCAGTCAGCCACAATATACCGGATGCGACAGCTGTCTGAAGAGGAAGAGATTTCCAATGTGAAGCGCCGACAGGTACCCGTGGAGCCTAGTGTTTGGGTAGGTGTTTCCCTTTTTTTCTCAGTTGCATGAACATCGCTAACGTAGGCCTTTGAAAAAGTTGGAGAAGTGAGTTTTATGGATATTTTGTGTGACTACCATAGAAACGGCAGATTACCTTAACTTTACTTGATTAAATTCATTCAACCTCTACAGCGCAACCAAATGGGCTATCGCCATCTAGCACTAAAACAGGGCTAAAATAGGAATTAAACTGAACTCAGTCATAACATAATGAAGTACAAGCAACAGACCTGAAATGCATCTCATTAAAATAAAGTGCAAAATGGCAGCATCACCAGAATTTGTTGCAGATTACATTTCTTTTCACTGATTATAGTACATAGTATAAACTGTTTTCATGTTGTTGTTTTTTCTGTTTTCTTGCATCTGTGCTTCTCAAACAGACCAGAAGGATGCAGTGGTGGCAGTATTCAGTTTGCTGTAAATTATAGGCCTGACAGATGTGTGACAGATGTGTGTAGGAGGTGAAGGGGGGGGGATGAGCAGGATCTTTAGAGCAATGGTACTTGCTGTTTTGACATTACTTTGGAAACATGAATGTGATAGAATTGGTTACTGCTGCATTTATTTATATACATTTTTAATTTGTGTGTGAACCTAATGTGATCAATAGGATGTAAGACTGTCCACTATGACGAAAAGAACCAAGAAAGTGCAGGAGGAAGAGGACACTTTATGCTGCTGTGAATATGTGAACGGACAGGGTGAGCGCAGTCACATGGGAGCCTGCTGCTGTGACTGTGAGGACCTGGATGATGCGTGTGACAGGTGATTACAGGTGATGGAGAGCAGGGGACCATATACTTGCATTGCATCTGCATTGTTTTAAATAAAATAGTCAAAAAATGTTGACCCACAGTTTTATTTGTTAAAGTAAAAAAAAAAAAAAGATAAATTAATCTTGTGCCTATACGTCCTTTCAACTGACGACATTCACCCCTTTATAACTGAATAGTGCTACTATTTTGTCTAGATAAAGAAACATAATATTTCATTTTATAGTTCATTTTGTAGATTGGTCCATTAATAGACATATTAATCATAAACCAGGAATGAATATCTTCATTATGATATGCATCATCCACTTAAATTTTAAACTATGGGCAGCAGAATGTGTGTGTTAGTAAGTTTGTCTGATTTGTTTGCTAGGTTTTTGAAAAGAGAGCCCCAGAAACCCGACTCCTTCTCTAAAGTCGCTGAGGTCTTGACAGACAGGATTCGTGTGCCGTGGCTGTGGGGTGGAGCCAGGAAAGTTGACCTGTCAATCATCCCTCCACTTCTACTTCTCCCTATTCTTTTGCACGTTGCTGCTCTGCACTTCCTGTTGGGGGTGTTAGTGCTCACAGCTCTGCCTGGCCTGGTGCTGTGGTATTACTACATCACTCATCGTAAAAAGGGGCGGACACTCTTCTTCCTCAGTCTGGCTCTTTTCTCTCTGGCATACATGTACTACTTGTTTGTCACTGTGGTGGTCCCCCGTGGAGACATTGGCATGTTTCAACTGGCAATAATAACTCTTGGCGTCATGTCCACTCTGGCAGCACTCATCCGAACTAAAAAAGGTCCCGGGGTGGTATTGCAGAATCGAGAGGCCTGTCATAGCACTGTTACTTATTACGCTCCTCTGCCAGAGAAAGACCCAGCCATGAACGGTGGGAAGCATGAAGTAATGTTGATGGAGCGGGCTGAAGTATCAGAGCCAACAGGAGCAGAGCTAAAGGAAAGTCATCGTAAAAACTGGTGTCCCATGTGCAGAGTGGTACGGCCTCCTCGGGCAGGACACTGCCGGATCTGTGGGGTTTGTGTCCTGCGTCTGGACCACCACTGTGTCTGGTGGGTTACACTATAGCACGATTTATTATGGCTTTTGTTTTATCTAGTTCAAAGCCCCAATTTATGGGGTGTGTTTAATCAAGTAACTATTAAACTACGTTTACCTATTTTGCCATCATCATTTTCATAGTAAAGAAAATGAACGTTCAAAGTTAAAAGTAAAAAGTTTTGATGATTTTTCTGATTTAAAATTATGGTTCTGCTCCACAGGATTAACAGCTGTGTGGGCCAGGCCAATCACCTCAGTTTCCTTCTAACTCTCATCTTGTTCCTACTGACCTCCCTGTATGGGATCTGCCTGGTGCTGCAGAGTGTGTGTCCAAAACAACACATTTTCAAAGCTCTTCTCTACTGCCCAGGGGTCTACAGCGAGTTCAAGTAAGAAAACAAGCACTTTCTGGATCAGGTTAAGGTTGTGGTAACTCTTAAAGTGCACTTGAAGACACATAAGTGCTTTAGCTAAAAAAAAAAAAAAGCCTACATAATGTCTGTATCTTTCTTCAGTGACACCCATGAGGTAAAGGCAAACTGACTTGCAACAAAATTGCCATTTACAAAAAAAGCCATCTTTGCCTGCAAGTAGTCTTGAAGTTTGTTATTGAAAAACTACCATGAAAATAATTTCAGGTAAATGAATTGAGGGCGTATTATCCAGTCTACCTTTAGATGAACTACTCATAAAACCATGAGAAAATATTCCACATTTTCCAGTGTTAAAAAGTATATGCTATACTATCTTATATGATATCTTATAGCTCTAGTGATACATTTGTGATGTGGTGCTGGTGATATGATTGGTAATAGAAAATCAGTAAATACATAAAATCAAATACATGATCAGATTCACCCTGTGTGTGTTTCAGGACTGCACTGTGCTTCACCTGTGCGTGGTACAGCAGCATTGTGACTGGAGGGCTGCTTCACCTGCTCCTGGTGCAGGTGATCAACATCAGCTACAATGTGACAGAACGAGAGGCTCGCATCGCCCTGCGGGAGAAAAGTGCCCAAAGTGCCTTTTGGGGACTCATAGTTGACACACGAATCTACTCCAGAGGATTCTGGCTAAACTGGTCTGAATTTGTATTAATGGGAGATAAAGTGAATCTCACCTCTTTTATTCCAGCAGATGTGGTTTAGTGGACTGAGCCTTGTGCTGCAGTACTGTTTGTGTGCACTGGATGGCAGCATGATCCCTTCTACTCATCACTTTATTGGTCTCTTGCTGAAACCACTCCAGAGATCTGCAAAGACTGTTATCAGCCACCCTTTAATGCAGCTTCGGTTACCACAGCATGGGACTTGCCCCCAAGTTGGCCTGACACATAGCAATAACAAGATATATCGACTGCCTTTTATGAGGCATACATCAGGAACCTCTTTCTTTACTGCTGGTGTGACTCTGTGACCCCTAAAACTCACCGCCTCATCCCACTTTTTATATCGTTGTTGTAGTCTGTATCCTTTAGCTCCAGTGTCTTCCTTGAACTTGTATGTTCCCAGACCTCCTGTACTGTTGTGCCTTAAAGAGGGTGTATTAACGGTTACCTTTTTATTGTTTTGAAACTCACTTTTGTCCAAAATCACTCTATATCACTCTAGTGCTATCACGTTACAATTGGCCTGTGTTCTGCTAATGAAACTACTACAGGTCACATCAAGTTTGTAAAGCTGTAATGGATTGTTTTGTATCATACTTTTGTATATTTATGGAGAAATGTGTTGGAGCATTGGACAAATCTTATAACTAACCGTAGGAGGTTGTATATAGTGCTCGGGAGAGACTGCTGAATTAGTCAAACATACATGGATGACATCTAAAACTACTTCAGGCATGTTTTGATAAGTGAACAAAAACTTGATTTTGCATAATACCCCCTTTAAAGACAAGGGGAATTTATCAACATGAGCACACACTAATGAGACATTTTCACATCTTCAAAAATATTGTTTTTCAAAAAAACTATATTTGGTCTAGAACTGTTTGTTTCTGGACTGGCTTCATGCCCTCTTTCTTCTCTTCACAATTATCCTCTCATCAGTATGCAGTCATCAAAAGTGTCATGGTCATTTATTACAGAGCGCACTAGATTATTTAGCTAATTAGTGTTTTACAGCGTGCCGTTCTATTAATAATTTGGATCGACAGAGATATAAATGGCACCTTTTTAAAACTGACTCATTTCAAGATTTAACTGGTCTGTAAGACCACCACTGAAGGAAAAGGAGGTAAATCAATACAAATTAATGTCTACCAGAGAAATAAGATTCTGCCTTTTAGCGCTTTATGTTATAGCTGTTTTATTGGTCTTCAAAGGAATGATTGCTTTTTTTATAACTCGACACTCACACTCATTTGGTTATGTGTATGTATAAAAGTATTTTAATTTATTGTCATTAAACAAAAGCTGTGTAAGAATATTATTGTTTTCTTGCATTAGTTAATGTTAATGTTGTGTAGAACAGACAGGATCTGTTCTACACACTCATGATTTATGACTGATGGGAGCAGAAATCAGGGAGAATCTCAACTACTTTCCGCACCAACTTTTCCCGGCGTTGCTCCTTCTCCCTCTCTCTCCGCAGCAGGACAGGGAGCTGCCTCCAGGCTAAGAACCATCGCTGTAGCACCCGTCTGGAGAGCAGCCAGATGGAGAGACAGGCAGGAGCAGAACAAGTGAGCAACAAGAAACTAAATTATATGAACCTCTAGGTTAACGAGATCTAATGGGTTTTTTGACACAAGGTGACATGGGGTTTATCGTCAATGACAGCCAACTGGGCATCAGGAATAACCCCGTGGCTGTACATGTGAAAACTGTGTAAAATTCTCAATCAACCATCTGTCCAGAGATGCCAAACCTACTCCAGTATTTTAGACAAATACATGCAATTTTATGATTTGTTACAGATTTGTTAAACATATAAAGTTTTCAAATGAAATAGTTCAGAGTGTACCTGAGTCATTTACATGATTTACATTCACACAGCACTTTCACTGCAGCTGTTTTGACTCTGAATAATGATTGCTACATTTTGCATTTCAAAAACTTGACTTGAGTAAGTATTAACATTTTCAAACAGTATTCTTTAAGAGAGATCCATACACCACTAAAACATTAAGGGAAATTAGAGGTCACTGACCTGCTATTCTGCTTCTCAGCCAGCTCCTGACGGTCCCACTCCAGTAGCCTCTCCTGGATCACCAAATGTTGCAGAGCCTGCAGGACCCGTCTAAGAGTGCGAACACGGTAGAAACACTTGGCTCTCTGCTCCTGAATCAGTTGCCAATCCATTAACTGAAGAGACAAGGATACAATGATACAATCTTATTTATCAAACTGGTTAAAATCCACAGCTACAATGTGGGTCATGGAAAAAAAGCCTCAGCTCCTTAACTGTAATTTCTATGCCATGATCATGATCAGTGACTGAAAACAGGGCTCGAAACATCAAGTCCACGTAACGGAAGCTCTACAATTTCTGGGTGTTTATTTAGTTCAGACTTTAGCTTAGAGCGTCACAGAAGCCTTGAAAGTTTGGCAGAGCCTGGGCTGAAGTGGCCAATATTGAGTTTACACGGCTGTGTGTTGGTGATACTCACTTTCTTCCAACTGCCTAAGCTCCTTCGGAGCAGAAAGTGCTGGTGCAGTTGGTCAGCAGAAGCTTTTTTCTCAGACAGGGACTCTTGTGCCATGCGCTGCCAGCTGAGTGTGCACTGCCTCAGGAGGGACAGATCGTGGTGACTCTGGGCCAGCTGGCACAGAACAAAAGCAAAGTATTGATTCACACTGATAACTGTGTCCATACTTACATGTGCCAAAATGAAGACAATGGGCTGTGTAAAAGGAATAGGATCATTTGAGAGCAGCTCGCATCTTGGAAGGATCTTACAGTGAAACTGGATTATCTGTTTGCAATGAAGTATGTGTGATAATCTGAGACATACACAAGCAAGGAGAGGCAGGTGCCAGGTGTTTGGTGGACTCCTGGACCAATTGTGTATTCATTTCTTTTATGATATATCACTTCCAATAACACCTATTTGATGCACATGTTGTTAAGGGGAAATTATTGTAATTTTACAGTACAATAAAAAACTGAACAGAAGGACTACTGAATTTGTAGGTATCACATCAGCCACTGACAGCAAAAAGAGAAAATATCAAGGTGAGTCATAATAATTGGTTCATATTTAGAAAATGCTATTTGTGTCTCCTGGTGTTGACTAAGACTGTTGCTCCAGGGTGAATGAGAGGAGGTGAACAGACAGGTGTAATCCTCCTCGCATCCCAAATGATGCAAGCAAAACGTTTTCAATAATGACTAGACATTTTTATGCACAAATTAGAAAGCTTAATGCTAACTTTTCATATTAGTGTCATTGAAAATGTCTAACCATTTGGAGATTTGACTCCATTTAAATAGACTCAAATGGAGTGAACTTAATGGTTAATCTCTGTTCCTCCAAGCTCCAAGTACGTATACACTGCATTTCATTTGTCAGAGGGCCAGCAAGCTGCTTTTTCATATTTAAATTCTCAAGACATTTACACACGGCAGTTAAGCATTTCTATTTAGTAATTTAGTTTCAACCTTATGTAGGAATGGAATGCCTGGAGCACTTCAGAACCGTTCAATTTGATTTTAAATGCGCATGGATCATGGACCTCCCGGTTTTGTAAAATGTTATAAATTGGCACTTTGTGAATAGGTTTGAATCAAGTTTGATGACAGTAGAAATTGACAGTTCAGGGCATGTACCTGCATGTTGGCCTGTGTCTGCTGAACCAGACGTTTCCATGGAGCCAGTCCGTTGCGTTTTAAGAGTGTTCGATGGTAGTGTTGGCGGGCCAAAGACATCAGCTCTTGTTGTCTTCTGAGCCGTCTCTGTTTCTCATCTTCCCTCTGCGCAGTGCCATGGTACAGGACACATATGTCACTCACTTTGATTCAAATCTTACAGTGTGTTATAAGCTATTCATTATTTCATTATTATCTATGAAAGACGTGTCACCTCTTTTTCCACTCTCCTCTCCTCTCTCCTCTTTTCCACTGCTCTGCGCCTCTCCTTCTCCTCTTCTCGCTGCCGCTGCTCTTCCGCTGCTTTCATCTCAGCCTGAAAAGTCATGTTTTTTCAGCAGTAGTGACATTATGACACGTCCTACTAATACAAAGGTACTAGAAGTAAATGAATAGTGTATGGACAACTGCACCAACATATCCAAAGAATACAACACTTACCTTGGATGACTCAAACAGCCATAACAACTTTGGTATCATTGTTATTATGGGATGACTTTGAAATATCTCACCAACTTCTCATCTTCTTTCCTTCTCTTGATTTCTTCGACTTGTTTCCTCCGTTCTGCCCGCTGCCGTGCTCGTGTCTCCATAGCTTCAAAAAGAGAAAGGTGAACTCAACACATGGTACTCCTCTGATGTTCCTCTCCAGTGCTCCCAAGTTGACATGCACATCCTAAGTTTGTTTGGCCTTTTATATTCCCAACAGCAAACTCTAGTCAAGGTAAATAAACAGTAGCTGCTACTGTTGCAGAGCTGTGGACTTCAAGGCTATAGACATGAAAGCAATTTTCTTTCACAGTGACACTGGGGCCTGTCATCTCCATGTGTTAGCAACAAGATAAGTCTTCATATGCATTTATACAGCATGCTTTATAATGTTCTCTATTAAACTTTGAGTAGACTGACCAACAATGATTGGATGAGGACAAGTCTGCCGTGTGACAGTTTTCTTCTGAGGGCCACATGGAGTGTCAGGTTGTCCATTACCCTCTGGTGCCCTGAAACACAACAAGAAAAGCTCTGTCATACATTGACTTTCCTGCACTTTCATTCAGACAGGTGTCTACTCAAAGTAACAGTAAATCATGAATTTAAATTGACTGTAGACTTTCTTATTTGCGGAACACTTTCAAACTCTATAAAAAATACATTTATATTTTAATATTTATGACTGATATCAGATTAAATACAGCATTAACTATGGAACTATGGCATTGCCAAATTTATTTTAAGCTAAAAACAAGTCTCATCAAATATTACCTTTCTTTGTATATAAAACTGTGTGACTTTAGAAAGTTATTAACAAATAATTGTTTTTTCCAAAGTTGTCAAGACCAGACATTTACGAGACAAAAAAAACTAAACAAAAAACAACAAATTAATATTTGCTCATAAGAATGTCAGCTCTTGCTTTTCAAGATAGATGTTTATATTCAGAAGTAATGTTGAAAATTCAAGCAGTGTATCATGCTGAAAGTGAGGGCTGTCTAAACCATAACTACAGTTCAATTATTCAATTATAACTGTATCACAACTGTACATCTCAGAGATTACATTTCTACATTTACAGGGGAGTCACCTTTGCCCTTTAGGCTCATACTTGTGGATCCATGGTATGGCTTTTGCCAGCTGAAGGCGCTGTGCTGACTTCTGCTCCTCAAGCTCTAAACCCATCACAAGCTGCTCCTTCTGCAGTAGTACAATTTGCTCTTGTTGTTCCTTGAGCAGCTTCCTCTGCTGATAGATGATCTGTAGTTGTGTGGTATGTCGGTGCTCAAAGCGGGCTCCTGGTGCAGTCAGGTTTTTCAGACAGGATGAACCCCTGTCTTTGTGCAGTGCCCTCTGGATCTCAGCTCCAGTAGGGGCCACATGCTGACGGCTTATCTGCCATGGCTCAGTGGGCTGGGTCATGGGAGCCATGTTGGCCCCTGGGTTTTCCTCCTGATGTACCAGAGATGTATCAGAAGCTACAGAAGCTGCACTTTGATGAGGTCTCTGCAGCAAAATAGAAAGCCCCATAAAATTTCACATTGGTTATTATTATTCTTTTATTTGTACAGGTTAGCCTCTCCAGACTTAATGTCTCATTTTCAATAGGAAGCTGTTTGTTGTAATTCTTTTAATAGTAATGTTTTTTGCTAAAAGATCATAGATCACTTTGTTATAAAGCAATACTAATTTTCATATTTACAAGAAATACAGCATAGACCTTGGCCAAAATTGCCCCATTATTTTTGGAGTAGCTAAAGGACATGTTAGTCTTCATGGTAATTTAAAGCATGCAACTGTATGTACAAATTATGCCCTATTAGTGTCACCTACAGATTGATTGCATGCAAGAAAGCAGGTGTTCAAGGATTCACCGTAATATTATCATATTCCACTTACATTTGATTGATTATGGCAGACCTTGAGATGGTCTTCTTGGTCTTTTCTGGAGACTGTTTGATGCTTTGACCCTGAAGTAATATTTCTTTTATCTGAAGACACCGAGCCAAGCTAATGGCTAATGTACGTAAAACAATAAATCAAAGCTTCTATAGCAGCCAGTACTAAAATGTTCTAAAACACAAAACCATGTTTTTATGTAGGGTAATCAGTTATCTATAGCTGTCTCACTGCTTTAATGTATTGCTAGATACTATGTTGCATTTAAGCACAGACCGGACATATCAGATGGTCAAAGTAAGGGAATACAACCTTGACCTCAACTTCAGGTGAACTTTGCAATTCAATAGTTGTTTCCTTACAAATTAATTATACATGTCACCACTGGTGCAGCCATTGTCTACCTCTAGTGCTCCCTCTGGTCACTCTAGCATGCTTATTTGAATGGCTTTGTAGGTGGTGAATGGGAGTGCAAACCTTGGCATTGCTTTAATATTATTCTACCGTACCAGCCTTACGGACCACATCTGAACTAAAGCACATTTACTGATATGCAGTACATGAGTTGTTTCTTCCCTTAAAAGACACAGTGTTTTAACACAATAGTTAAAACTTTTTTTTTCCTTTTTAGAGAAAAGCTCTTGAAGGTGGTTTGAACCTAAAATGTTTGAAATACTTTGTAATGGACTATCTCAATTTAAGTGCATCAGTTGAACACATTGACTGTTGAGCCACGGACTTATAGGTGGGTCCACTTTAAAACTCTTAATTCAGCTCGATACAAGTTTCATTCTATAGTCCCTACTCTCCACTGTCTCATGGCTCAAATATCATTTTCTCACCTCAGTTACTAAACATTTCAACAATGTCTCCCATTGACAGAGCACTGAAACATCTCAACTTTGATATTCAAGATATTACAGAATTTCTACTTATTCCCTTTCAAAAGATACAGTATAGTGTATTGTTTTAAATTGTTAATAGCCATGACAGTGGTCTAATTTGTTAGTTCTAATTCTGAAACCCATGAGGCATTATATACTATATTCTTCTTCCTGAGTTGTTGATAATGATTGTTGAAATGTCTGTGTCTCACCTTGTATTCGGTTTGCATGGCCTTTGCTGGAGCCATTACTGCTTGACAGGTTGGGTTTTGTGTAGCTCTGAGTTTGCCACTTGTCACTGCACTGATTAAGGCAGCCATCTTGTGGCGAGTTTCCTGCTGCTGACTCAAGAGCTTTCGTTGTTCCCTCTCCATCTGAGCCCATACCTGCCACTCATTCAGAAAACGTCTTAACAACCGTCTGTTATCAGTCTGCACAGCCAAAATGTAGAGTCTAAATGGACATGTGATAATTATATTAGATCATTACATCTTCCAGTGCAATAAGTTCACAGTTGTATTATTTAATATGCTGCTTATTATCTTATTCTTGCCTATTCTCTTCTCGCAATTCCTCCTCAGTTCTCTGCACTTCTTGTTGCTGTTGTTTTAGTAACACTTGTGCCCGCCAAGCCCGCCATACTCTCAGCTTCCTCCTCCACTCACATACAGTCTTGGCCTTGTCCATGTGAATCCTTTGGTTTAGCACCACTGAAAACCAAGCAGTGAAATGCCTCTGCAGACACTAAAATATACATAAGAACACAAAATAGAGTCTTATATTTATATGAAATACAATATAAAAACATTGACATGTACTATAGATATTCTTACCTTAAAGTTGTTCATATAGAGCAGTGTCAGAGCTTGTTGTTCTTTATACAGTTGTTGTTGATCCATCTTCTGACATTCCATAAGAATCAGAGAGGCACATTGTGGACTCTTGACAACTGCCCTCTCTGCACAGTCTCTTTTCCTGTGGAATAATGATTGATTACAACAAAAGCCTTGTGATTTCAAATTGTGATTTTCTTTGGCATTTAAAGTTAACCCCAGAGGTCACACTTTATATAACACATTTTATTTATGTCTAATATTTAATCTCAGAAAAAAACAGTCTGTTAGTGCTGTGTTTGGCAAACAGAAATGACTTAAGTTATGTAATTGTTTAAAAATAATAGTAAAGTGCCTCATGCACTAATGTGCACATGGTACAAATTGCAGCTGTGGCAGAGGCTGCAGTCAGAACACAGATGCTGACACACTGTTATACAACAACAGCTTTATAATGCTAGCTGTGGGCTTATGCTTCCCTCATGGGGACATGCTGACAATAGAAGGTACTGGGTCAAGGTGGATAAACTAAGATCACACACAGTGCAATCAGGCTGCTGGAGATGGGTAATTTCAGATATAGAGGAGTGTTCATTTGAGGCCTGTGTTCACAGTAGACACCATACCTCTGTCGAGCCAGTTGCTGAATGCACCTCTGCTCTTCCATCTGCCGTCGTAGCCTGACCATCTCCTGTTGAAGCATGTCCTCCTGTCTGCGAGCCTGCTGCCGCCTCCTCAACTCCGCCTTTCTCTCTCTCCTCCAGGTCTCTTCTCTGGCCTCCTGAAGAGTCTCTCGTGCTCTCTGCTGCCTCTGCCTCTCAGCATCTCGTCGGGCCTTGTTCTCATGCACCTCCAGAAGCAATCACCAGCATTTAATTAGTCATCCATTCAGAGGTGAATAAAACCATTTTTTGGGAATTCAATGTTTGAACTTGATGCTGGTACCTGTTTGTGCCTTTCTTCCATTGTAATGGCTGAGTTTCTGAACTTCTTTCTTGTCTGTCCAACATCCATTGCTAACTGGTCCATAATTACAGAGTCTAGCACCTCTTGTTCCATTAGTTCTTGCAGACAATTGTTTATGGTGCTGCTCTCCTCTTCTTTAATCAAACAGCTGTAAAAATCTTTTCAATCAAGAAACAAACAGATATGTTTATATAGGTAAGCAATTTATGACATATGTCCTTAGTCTGCTTTTTTTTCTTTTTTTTTAACAAACTAAAAAACTGAACATGAATTAAGTGACAAGTTAGGTGTGACATAGCAGTTTGGATAGCCCTAGTGGGATACCATCAAAGTTGGTGTAGTTGGGAGCTGTTGGGGTACAGATATCCAAAGCAATGGGACTGTGTTTCTCAGCAGGAAAGATCAGGTCATCTTCTTCATCCATCTCCAGCTCCAGACGTAATTTACCGTGCAGCCAATCCCCTAAAAGTGCCTGAGCTGGGAGCAAAACAAGCACAGTATCAGTGTTGAGCCTGCTGCAGCAAAGCTCCGGCTTTATTATGGGGATAACACTTCTGGAGACATCATTGACCTACCTTCACTGTAAGCATCATCATGATCCTTTAACTGGGCAGAGGTTTGCAGAGGCATAGCCAGGTCAGATGAGCCTATATGGGGTTTCTTGTGGGAGAAAACTTCAGACACAGCAAATTTGGAAGCCGTCTCTACCCGCTAAAGCAAAAGTATTATCTGTAATGAAGCTATTCTAGGGATGCACCCATACTGATACTGGTATCAGATATTGATGCAAGAAGTTTTGCTGGATCAGATATCAATCCCATCATATCTATGTAATAAGACTATTTGCTAGCTGATGCAGACCGAGGGTTTCTCATAATGTTTAAAGTTTTATTCACACAAAGCTGTTCAGTAGCTATTTGCAGGATAAATAATATTTGGATCAAGCAAATTGCGTTTTTTGGGTAAAATACAATTCCCTACAATGGTATAGGATAATATCTGAGCAGCGACATCAGGTCTCAGAGCTTAAAAAAAAAAAGAAGAAACTGGATCAGACTATTACTTTTAATAGATTTTCAAAACAAGAATATACTTTCACCACTGATCAGTGTCACTATTCTTCAAAAGCTTATTATAGCTAATACATAGTTCATCCACTCAAATATGGGGCAAAAGTCAATCTTAAAAGCACGTGTAAGTTACATGCACCATGTCATCGTGTTTTTTGTTTTTTTGTTTTTTTTATCTCACAAGTTAGCGTTAATTAATTAGTGACCGAATGAGACATTAAATCATTAAATGCTCTGCTGGGTGCATTGAATATTTAAATTAGTAAATTACAATTTAAAGATAGCGTATATAAGCCCAGAGCACATTTATCTCACCTTTTCAACAGATGTTTTATTTCCAGGCTTCTTCCATCGGAACAAATGCGAACTGTATTCGTCGTATGCCATATTTGTGTTTCATGTTATCAAAATGACAACGATACGATGGCTAACAAGAATTTTACTGTCTTTTACCATGATAACGTTAGTTAGCAAAGTCAACGCGATGCCAATCAGTATTAATATTAATATTAATACTAAAATAAAATGCAATCGCTTTAGATCACAAAAGTCTTTGGAAAATGTGGCAAACGTAACGATTACTTCTGAAACTAGCTAGCTAACTTGTTACTGGCTTGTTGTGTAGTTCGGTTCTGTTTGAGTACTCTGGTAACCATAGCAACAACTACATATGCACAATTTTCACACACACTATTTATAGACATTTTTTTTCTTCTGTACTGTACCTTCCTTACAAACAAACTTCAAATTTGTTCAAGCAAAAAAAAAAAAACTTAACAAATTAAAGCCAAAGTTCAGGTGCGTCATTTTGAATGCGTCCTTCCTTGTGACGACATATCTCGTGGACTTGTAGTTTTTCCAGCGGCTATCATGCAAGCTCTGTGAAAAAAGGTAAAAATAAACGTTTTGGATACTTGTAAACGCGTATAAATGTCTAGTCAAAGTGTATGAGATGAAAGATTATGCACGTTTCGTTTTGTTAAATTCTCTTATACGTGGATAAAAGGCGTTACAGTTACACTTTAACAACACGTGACAGCTATGATATTTTTCCTATTTTATCATTCATGATAAATCAACCCCCAATTATGAATGAACATAATGAATTAACGCCACTATTTTGGTATCTTTTCTTTTCCAGATTGACAAATGGGTGCAAAAAGGATGCAGTTCGAGCTGAGTCGTGTAATCCAGGGTAACTGCAGGCTAGGAGTTTTGAAGGGAGTGGGCAACACGACGGAACAGTACTCTCTGGATACTCCGGGCTGTCTATTGTACACACACCTCGGTACAGTCCCGCATCTTACCGAGGACACGCTGCACACGTTGAAGCACCTCCCATGTGTTTCCCAGGTCACTTTGTCGGCAATGTAAGTTAGTAGCATATTTGATAAATTACACAACCAAAATCTCTTATGCACGATCCATTCTTTATCTGTATCAAGAGCAGAACACCAAGAGGTTTTAGAAGACTTTAAGGATGGATTCCAGAAGTTTTCAGGTTTGTAAAGCACAATAAAAAGACACATGTTGACATTTTATTTCCACTTGTACTGCTGCAATTATAACATATGGGGAGTCAGTAAAAACATTTGACATTGTATATGTTTTAGGCACTGTACAAAACTAAATAAATGTATACTTCAGCGGTCAATGTGGAAGAGATTAAAGAATGCCATTGGCCATTTTTATTCCTTATTCCTTAAACATTAGCCTTTGAAAATGAGTAGGGCTGGGACATATTAAAAAAAACACCACAAGATTACTCATCATATTGAAGAACCATCTTAAATATTAATTCATTCATTATAATTGATCAAATTGTCACCAACATATCACATTTGCACCATTAATTAAATGTTGTTTTCACACTGTTTCATGAAAAATATATTTAATCAGTTATATATTTTAAAAACAATTAACAGCAACACAAGAAACCATAGCGTAACTAGTAGGGATGGGACAAGATCTTGTCCCACCAGATCTTGGGAGACGAAATTGAGTGTGGAGGAAAGATCATGAAAGAACTTGATCTTGTGAGATTTGTTTACTTTTGGTACAAACAAAAAAGGGCTGTGTGTTGGTGAGTTACATCTTATACTTCCAAAAAGCAGTACTAGAATTGCAACAAAAATATTAAATAAAATAAATAAAACATTTTGATGCCAAAATTGGAAACTGAATTGTATAATTTATGTATTAGGAATTGTCTTGTCTCATTTTCTGGATCTCATCTCAACTTGTGCCTCGCCCCATCCCTTGTAACCACCATAGTAACTTCATATGGAAACAGCCCAATGTAATTTACAGCACTAAGTCAAAGATATGTCACGCAATAATATATCAGTATTAGTGTAGAACTGTTAAACATTAGTTGTGCAAAAATAATTCACAATAGTTTTTAATTTGTGTGTTCTCCCCATGTCTTTGGTTTCACTGACCATAAAAAAAAAATCTGGGGTGATGGGTTTGCCTGTAGAAGAGATTCTGGGTAAAAAAAAAAAAAAAGAGTATGATATGTTCTGAATGCACTGTAAAGTTATGTAGTAAACTAAGTAATAGTTATGTACTATTATGTATGTATACTATAATGTAGTTATGTATTATTTTGTCAATAATGTTAAAGGTGGTTAAGATCAATCAACTGCACATATGACATTCTGGTAACTTTACATGAGAATCAGAAAATTAATTGAACTGACTGAATCTGATTCTTTTTTTTTCCACAGACCAAATTTATTGTTGCTGATTTTGCATACCCAATTACACCAAATTGGGTTGACTGGCTTATATACACACATACAGTACACACATACAGTACACACATACAGTACACACATACAGTACACACATACATGCATGCATGCATACATACATGCATACATACAGTACATGCATACATACAGTACATGCATACATACATGTTAATTTCATCAGGCTAAAATGTAAAATACTGGAACAAATTATGACACACATATTAAACTCTTCAATAATAAAATGCTGATTGACTCCTCCATCTTGCTTAGACCTGGAGAAGTACTTATGTAATACAATGCCCTTCAACAGTAGCTTCATTCAGCAGTCACTCTAGTGCCATATTTTACCCGGGCCTTAAGTGTACTGATTTGAAATGAGAAATGTAATCACTGTAGCGTTGCTTGTTCTAAACTGTGAGGGGATTACTCAAGTGCTTCCACCAAGTCCCAGAGTGATGTGATGGGATATGCAGTGTTTAAATAATTGCAAGTAATAACTGCATTTCTGTCATAGGGGCTTTTGTTCTTTCACCTTTTCATTTAGTGCTGCAGCTGTGTTTACTGAAAAAGCTACACCTCATCTGTCTCTCTTGACTTGTAGTAGCCACATTAATATTAAGTAAAAAAAAAAAGTCTCCATCCAACGTTGCTTTTGCTGAATTAAGTCCCTCAGTCTTGTCTTGTGTCTGATTGCTAAAATGCATTTGGCAGGTCTTCGTGATACCGTTTTGTACTGCTCACTTCATGACCCAGCAGCCTCATGCCCAACAGGGTATACAACCAACAAGGTAATAATTTTTAGCAAAAATATTACAGCATATAGCTTCCACCCAACTGCAATGTGCTGTTTCTTTTGACTTTGTATAGACTGTGTCGGTCTGGGGCAGTGGTGGACGAATAGAGCTCACGGTGGCTAAATTTATGGCATTGGTAAAAACCGTGCAGCCTGACTGGTACCAGAGCATGGCAGATGGCGAGACCTGGCAAAGTAACACCTCCAGAAAAAGGGTTAGGAAATCTGTGGATCGAACCCTTGCCCATTTGGATGAGTGTCTTCTGGTGCACCAAACGACACCGGTAAACATGGGAACATTGGGCACTTAACACGCACAGCTGTTTTCTTACACAAAGACTTTATCGACTATTCTTTTATGAATCAACGATGCATGGCATGGAACACCAGACAGGAATTGATGTCCGGTAATTTTGTTGTTACAGAGGCGTTGTGCAGCTGGGCTATGGCTCAAAACTGAGTCAAATTAAGGAGAATCATTATCAATAGGTGAGCTCGGGGCCAACCACATGCTCTACTAATGCACAGTCTGATAAGCTTGTCTTGGACTTGTGCAGACCCATATTATAGAAACAGCTGGCCGGATGCAAGGCATTCGTCCATATGCCATGCCAACATTTTGTATACTTTAGTGTAATCATTCACATTTTATAGTCCATCTGGCTGTGCTTGCAACTGCATTTATTTGTTCTATAGTGGAACCTATCATCTGGCAGTTCATCAAGAGGAACTGATGGTTGATCGCTGAAATGATTTTGACAAAAGCTCTAAAAGTACATAAATACTATTACATATGAGCATGTTGCCTGTAATTCCTTACACAATCCATATGACACGGGGCTTGACTGCTGCAGCCCTCACTTTGGTGTCTCCTGACTGAGCATGTTGAGAGAAAGAACAACCCTTTATTTCCTTTTGTGGCACTTTTATCTGTACACCAAAATCTTAGTTTTAGGAGAACTCATTTGATTAGTGGTTATAGACTTGTCTTGACTAAAAGGTAGACCTTTTTGTGTAGCTTTTATTCCTGTGCCTAATTTCTGAATGTTTGTGACTGACAGGAGTTGGAGGGAATGGAGGTGTTTGGAGTGGTAGAGGGAGGAGACATCCTGGAAGAGAGAGTGCGTTCCGCCAAAGAGACGGCTAAGAGGCCAGTAGCAGGCTTTTGTTTGGATGGTCTGCAGACAGGCTTCCTGGACCGGGCTCTGAGGATGGAGCTCATCTCTGCTGTGAACAGAGAACTGCCTCAGGACAAGCCCAGGTCAGGTCCATACACACAACTAACTGAAAAAATGTCTTAAAAAACAAACAAAAAAAACAACGCCTGACACAGAAGAAAATTACATGTTTATGACTTTGTAATATTCATGATTGTGACCAGGGGAGATGTCACACCTTGTATTTGCCCAGCGGGTGAAAACCTGCTGGAGGATCTCAAATATTTATAAGCAATGATTACATGGGCAAGTACTTAATTAATAATGTTGCATAATAGACTTTATATTATAGATAGAAGCAAAGTTTGGTCGTGAATACGAATTAGATTTGTCATTAGCTAAACAGCTAAATTTATTTCATTACAAGTTACCATTATGTCTTTTTAAATAACTTCTTACCATGTTCATCACCAACATTTGTCTGTCATAACTACAATTGGTACACAAGGTGTTACTTAGCCTAATGACTGTCTCTAATATCTCTACATGAAGAGTTCATTTGCAACTGCTACAGATGTCAGCAAATAAGTAATGCTGAGTGCAACTCAATTGAAAGGGATGAAACATTTTTTAATGCTCCAAAATAGATTTTACTTTTGATTTTCATTATTATTATTTTGCAAATGCACATATTTAACAATTTTGTGTTTGTTAATGAATGCTTACAATTAATCCCCAAACTATTTAAGGCAAACCTGCTTAATTTGTATTTATTTTAGCAGTTGGGAGCATTTAGTGTTTAATGTGACTGGCACCATCTACAAACAGACGCCATTGTGGTTCAGAGACTTGACAAGGCCCAGTTTGTGGGTTCTGCTCAATCAATTAATTATCGCACCTGATTGATTACAAGTGAATATGTGTCTGTTTCTCTGCGGCCCTCTCCTGTATGTCCACCATCATTAGCACAGTTTGACTTTAAAGGACAGCCCCATGTCAGTGATTCTTTTGTCTTTACCTTTGTCAGGGTTTTGGATTCTTAAAATGTTGTTGCATTTTTTTATATTTGAAAGTGAACCACACAAAATAAAAACACACTTTTATCAGTTCACAGTGCCATCTTTACATCTTTGGTAATAAATCATAAAAAGACTGTGTCATCTGCTGACAGCCAGATTAGAATAAGAAACATAAGCACCCTGTGGTACCTTTGAGTAGCTTGTCCTTCCAACTGTGTCATAACTTTCATAATTTGCACTGGAGATTCTCTCTGGACTCTCAAGTACAGGTTTCCCAGCGATGTAGAAGACTTCTCTATGGTGGGCTGAGCAGTGCCTGAGCTTCACTAAGTTGACTTGTGAAAGGACTCATCTTTGGTGCCCTGAGATGCCATCCCTGCTGGTTGTTGTGGCTGTTAGGAGGTGCAGCTCCTACAAGAGAGAGTGGTGCAGTCATTATCCAGTACTAAATTGGGCTTGACCTTGACGCCCGCAGGCACAGAGTCAGAGCAAGCCCGTTAACAGAGCCCTGGAAGAGCAATACCCCACAAAAGGGCAAAAGAATGTTTGTTTTCCACATGCGCTTGTTCATGCTACGCTAATATTGATTGTTTGTTCTCAGGGGCTTTGTAATTGCTATAGCTTCACACACATATGTTCTGCTGATTTAATGAAAGCACAGCGCTTTGCTGTGTCATTTGCCTCCATGTAACCGTTCATGCGTGTTTTCTCAGGCTGCTGCAGGGTGTGGGCTGTCCTGATGAGGTGCTGGCTTGTGTGGAGGCTGGAGTGGACCTGTTTGAGGGTTTCTTCCCCTTTCAGGTGACTGAGCGCAGCTGTGCCCTTTCCTTCAACTACAAAATCTGCCTGGACCCAGAGCACACAGGTACAGCATTTCCTGTAGGTGTGATCAATGGCTTTAATTCTTTTACTTCGGCTTCTTTTAATAAGGAAAAGGCATCAGTCTGGTAGAGGACATTAAAACTAATACATAATTATATATATATATATATATATATATATATATATATATATATATATATATATATATATATTTATATAAATTCATCGATTGGTTTTAGAAATGTCTCATATGAAAGCTAAAACCCTCCCAAATTATGCTCTATATACTAAAATAAATTTGCTTCACTGAAGAAAGATTGATAATTTAATGAACACAGAAAGGTCAGATTTTGGCAAGACAAAAGTCTTGTCGCCTTGTCATACGATGCACCCAATCCTAGATTACAGCCTCACCTGTGATCAGTTACTGATCAATCAATTAGTGGGTGTGTATAAAAAGAACCCCAGCACACCAGACCTTCACATCAACTGCAACTTGACCTCTGACAACATGCCTAAGATCCACCCTGAGACCAAAGCGTTAATTATCAAGAGGCTGAAGACCAGGGGCCTCATTTATAAAGCTTGCTTACGCAAAAATCCGTGCGTGCGCGCTTCCTACGCCAACCGCGGTATTTATAAAACTCGCCTAAGGCGTGGCTCTTTGCTTAACTCTACGCCAACTCGGAACCTCCTGTAAGTTCTACGCAAAGTCTGGAGACACGGGGGGAAAAGCGACACTCATGGAGAGAAGCAGAAGTGAACAGAGCTTGAGGAAGTGTTTGATCAGAAAATCCACGTATATAGAAGAATTACCTTCTGATTTGCGCATTTAAGTGTTTGGTTCGCCAAAATACGGAGAAGGGCTGTTTATTCCACTCATTATTCTCCACAATATTATACATTTGACACTCGTGCACGAGCGCGGCCACGTTCCCGGACTCGGTGTAGCGCAGAGTCCCACAGTCCACACCGCGACCATAGACTTCTATAGAACACAGACTGTGACCAACACAGAGGACGAAATAATGACCCGACCTGAGAGAAAAACTCTTCCCTTGGACGCAGCAGGAGCCAGGCTTTGATTTAATGAACGCAACTTTAACACTTTTACTTTAGTCTTTACGCACCGAGCGCCAGAGTGACCTGAGTCTGCGGACAACACGAAGCCTACTGCCCGAACCTGACCCCAACCAAAATCTTCCCTACATTTTTGTGTAATGGAGAACTCTTGTACATGAGAGCTGCTCTCTGACAATATGAAGAACAGAATAATGCCCGTGCCCGTCCCGACCCAGACCCACACTCACAGGTTCAGCAGTTTGGATGTTTCGTGTGGACTTTAGTTGGCAGAATAACATCTGTATCTGATGTGTTTCATGCTAAATCTGTGTCCTTGTATCCTCGTGTCACTCCCTCGCTCCTTTCGCTCTCCAGGGGAGGGCATCTGAATCTCTCGCACGCGCTCATAATTTGACCATTCAGATCAACGCGTGCACGTATCTACGTGTATGTGCATAAATACAGGGCCAGTCCTCACACACTTCATAGACAGACAGCGATAAAACTCTTGCAACAGCGAAAAAACACATGGGCTTTACTGCAAAGATGTGCTGCCTAAATATTATAAAAAATGATTAAATGAAAAGATGAGTCATTGTTGTCACTTTTAGTTTTGTATTTATTTATTAAACAAGGTTTAATAAAGTCTTTAATAAAGTCTTTGTCGTGATCACGTGGTGCTGCGTGGAGCGTCCTCCCTCTGTCCCGCGTGTCTCGGTCAAACCCACTGATTATTGGCTCATGTTTAGGGAAATCTCATTCACGAGTCACTTTACATGCTCCTTTTATGGTGAGGTGGAGGTGTGAGAGGGCGTGACGTGACGTAGGTTTACGTGCGCAAATTGTAGTTGCAGGTGGGATTTATAAAGCAAAGATTGCGTGGTTTGGTGCGTGCGGTGGGTTTTCTAAATATGGAGTTTGCGTGGCGCACGCCTTGTCGTAGCTACAAGGCGTACGCACTAACTTACGACAACTCCTGCGCAGTTTTTATAAATGAGGCCCCAGATCCACTGCTGAGGTGGCTGACACCTTCAATGTGTCTCAGCGTCAAGTACAAAGAATAAGAAAAAGATCTGAAATGACTGGAGATGTTTTTGACAAGCCCAGGTCCGGCAGACCCCGCAAGACAACTGCTCGGGAGGACCGTTTGTTGATTCGAAAATCCAAGGCCAGCCCCTTTTCCACTGCAGCAGAGCTCCACCAGGCCTGGTCACCTCAAGTCCCTGTGTCAACCAGAACAGTTTGTAGAATTCTCGAAATGGCCTCCGTGGTCGAATCAGTGCACAGAAACCAGCACTAAACAAAAGGCAATTAAAAAACTGTGTGGCATTTGCCAAGGCCCACAGCCTGCTAAAAGGATGGACACTGGAAAAGTGGCAGAAGGTGGATTTCTCAGATGAATCCTCGGTTGAATTACATCACAGCCGCCGCAAATATTGCAGGAGACCTACTGGAGCCCGTATGGATCCAAGATTCACCCAGAAAACAGTTAAGTTTGGTGGCGGAAAGTCATGGTCTGGGGTTACATCCAGTATGGGGCTGTGCCAGACATTTGCAGGGTGGAAGGCAATATCAATAGCCTAAAATATGAAAAAAATATTAGCTACCTCTTACATTCCCAACCATAAAAAGGGTCAAATTTTGCAGCAGGATGGTGCTCCATCGCATACTTCTATCTCTACATCAAAGTTTCTCAAGACGAAGAAGATCAAGGTGCTCCAGGACTGGCCAGTCCAGTCACCAGACATGAACATCATTGAGCATGTCTGGGGTAGAATGAAAGAGGAAGCATGGAAGGCAAAACCAAAGAATCTTGATGAACTCTGGGAGGCATGTAAGACGCTTTCTTTGCTATTCCTGATGACTTCATCAACAAATTGTATGAATCATTGTCGAACTGCGTGGATGCAGTCCTTCAAGCTCATGGAAGTCATACAAGATATTAAATATGGATCTCACAGCACCACTACTTCATTCACTGATGTTATGCAACATATTTTTGTATTTGAAGTAAATTATTTGTTCAATTTTCTGTACGCGACAAAACTTTTGTCTTGCCAAAATCTGACCTTTCTGTGTTCATTAAATGATAAATTTTTCTTCAGTGAAGCAAATTTATTTTAGTATATAGAGCATAATTTGGGAGGGTTTTAGCTTTCATATGAGACATTTCTAAAACCAATCTATTAATTTAAAGTCAGGTTATAAGCTTTAATAATAATAATTTTATAAGCGACAAGACTTTTGTCAGGGACTGTGTATATATATATATATATATATATATATATATATATATATATATATATATATATATATATATATATATATATATATATATACACACACACACACAATATACATACACCCCATATGTACCCCATATGTACATATAGGTAAATAGGTAATCAAATATAGGCTAATTCCTCTTACCTCACATTTTATCTATATTACAGTCAAACAAATGTAAATGTATGTATGGTACATTTATAGTCATATTAAAATGAAGCTACACCGTAATAGCAATACTGCATTCCCTTACATTGGAATATTGAATTTATGTAGACTAATTTATTTGCAATTCCACTGGGGAGACGATATTGAAATTGAATCTGCATGATGCTTATAATGGCTTTGGTGTATTTCTTATTTGGAACCACTTCATCTGGTTTAACGCTGTGTAAATATTTGTACATAACAGATAACAGAATTAATAGCAGAGTTAAAAGCAAGACTGTCACTGTAAATATATTTTGGACACATTTGGTCCCATGTGACCCCTTTACCTGAAATAACCCATTACATTTCCAGTGTTTTTCAAGCTTTTATCTCACACACTGCATCAGTTCCTCTCATTCATTCAGAAGATGTAATTGTTTAGCGTCACACACTGCTGTACACATACTCTGTGAGTAATTGCCACCATGTTCGTTTCTGGTTGTATTTCTTGTAACTGTCATTGTGTTCGCTTCGTTGTAGCATTTAAATTAATTTACACAGGCTTGAAGAAACACATACAATAAGAGGACAAGGTGATACCAAAAATTACAAGAAAGATTTGAACTGAAGATTTCAGATTGGCGCAGGTGCGGAACTGAGGCAAATGACCTCAGGGTTAAAGCAACCTTGCCAAAAGCAGAAGATTTCTTTTTTAAAGAGTGAAATATATTTTTGATGAAAAGTTGTGCCTGAAGCAAGCAGACATCCATGTGTGATATGACTTATGAGTAAGCAGTCCCTTAGCCACCTACAGGGAGTAATGCCAAAACATGATTTGTAAAAATGTGAAAATTCAGTTCCCTTTCCTTGTCAAATTAAAAAGGAATGAGAAGCAGTTTCTAGTGTATTCTGTCATGGTTGAATAGACCGGCACCTCTGGGGAGCCACTAAACCAATTTTGATCTTATTAATATTATTCAGTGATATCAAAGTTATACATTCTTGATAAAAGACAATGATATTGTGACTAAAGATAGGTTCTAAAATCCCAGAGGGTCATGAGGGTCTGAGTGAGGCTGCTCTAAGAATAAAATCCCTAAGTGTCATAAAAATGTAAAGATGCTTTCATATTGCATTAATCAAGGCTGTGCTGTTATTTTAATTACACTGTTTGACCAGACTTATGCTATTAGGGTTCCATATCTAACCTAGATGAATCCTACATTTGATGAAAGCCCATGCAGATTCAAATATTCTTCTATTTGCTCTGGGGCACACCATGAATAGGTAAGCAGGGCCCTCACTGTTTGAATATGATGCATGGGTAATGGGAGATTTATTTCGCATCATATCGTAGCCAGACATAATACCTAACCTATTGATTGTTTGTTTTGGAGACACACCGTATACCTAGCCTTAGGTCAGCTGAAATAATTGGGCAGAGAGAAATTCAACTGGTGAAATGAAATCAATGATATCTCCTAGTGATTTCAGGAAGGTAACAATTAAGTGCTCCAATACAATGCGGTTGTTGTCCCTACTGAAAAGCCAGCGCACTCTAATGACACGCTTGGTGAGGATGAACAGACAGGGGGCTGTGACGGAGTTTGTGCTTCTTTTAAAAAAAAAGTTGGCTTTAAACAGGGGCAGTGAAGTTTGGGATCCAGCAGTATATACTGTCAGACAGCACTAATCGATTCTGCACAGGGAGCATTATGGAGGTGAGAGAGGACTGGTGTCAAACCTAAACAGGAACTCCATAATTCCCCTTTCAGCCAATTACAAGGTCCATTGGGACAGCGGGGCACGGAGAGCAACAGCTTCCCAGACAGGTCTGCTTTGAGGTGGAAGACTATATTGTAATTCATGTTTCCCCATCTGGTCCCATTACCCAGAATACTCTGTTTAATTCATTTCATTCACAGGTTTTGTGCGCATACTTCACAACCAATTTACTTTACTTTTTTTTTATGCTAAACACCTTTTATATCCCTTCAACCACTGTCTCACCCAAATAATAGCTTCCCCATTTTCTTTCTAAGCTTCACTTAATCTGTGTCACACTTTCTACAAAACCCATTTTGCCCCATTGTTATTTTCCTTCCATACCTCTGTTACATGCCCCTTTATGCTCCATGGTCCTCTTGTTTACTCTCTCCCTTTCTCCATTTCTTGTGTAGCCTCATCCAACCTTCAGGAGAACGACTTTGAGGATTGTTAGTTTGTCCAAGCCCTTAAATATGGAAAGTGTTTTTTACAAATGCAAGCTGTACTGAGATCTGAATCCACACTGCTATTCCCATCATGTGTGTCATATGGCTCTTCAGTGTTATCAGTGTTTATCTTTGAATCAGATTAGTCTTATTTTCCATCAGTTTCCTTTGGGACTTATGTGGATGCTCTGTTTGTGCGTCCCCTCAGTGCTAGAGCAGGATGAAATGGAGAAACCAGTGGTGAAGATGGAACCAAATGGAGAAGTTAATCCCGAAGATCAAATTCAGATGACGGCATTTGAGATCAATCTGAAAGACAAGAGGTTTGTTGTGCCCCACAGGGCTTTGCATTGAGCAGGGCATGGGCTTTCATGTAACACGTGATATCCATAAGTAGGTCTTCATACATTCTTCTTGCATCATGTCTGTCCTCTGTGTGTTGCAGGTTTCAGGACGACTTTGGGCCGCTGGTGGAGGGGTGTGGCTGTTACTGCTGCAAGAACCACCAGAGGGCGTACATATCACCTGCTTGTGACCAATGAACTTCTGGCTGGTGTTCTGCTCATGATCCACAACTTGGCTCACTACCAGGGCTTTTTCAATGCTTTGAGAGATGCACTGGCCAATGACAAACTGGATGTACTGAAGCGCCAGGTCCTGGGAGAGAAAGGAATGAAGTAGATCAAGAATTACTAAAATCTGGGGACTTTATCAACTAGAGATCACTGCATTGACCACAGGCTGCTGAAATGTGTGAGGTCAACAGATTCACTACAAGACTCTAAATCCACAAATGATAGAGGTCCCTTTTGTTTCAAAGCTTGTCTCTGGAGTGGGACACATGTTGCAACAAAGAGGACAAGATCTGAAGAACACAACGCCTCAATGTCTGGGCTTTGATTTCTTGTCCTAGTTTAACACCAAATGAGGCTCACTACTGATCAAAAGAGATAGCCAGGAGATGAAGTCAGGGATAGGTGTCTGAGGAGGGAAAGGAACCTGATGAGAAGTCATCATAAATTTGCATAGAGGAATGTAAGGATAAATGTGGCTGGACTATTGATTGTCTCCGTGTGCCTGCTCTTGCTAATCTGATCTCAGGTCAGTCCATGACTAATGTCCTTTGGACCTATTGACACTGGAGGTGATTCATCTTAAGACCTTTGAAGTATTATGTAACTTAGGTAAAAGTTAACAGTCACATTTAAATAGGCGCTCCAGTACTTAGCTGAATCCTGCATCGTCCACCACATGAGGCTGTGTTCTGCATTAAACATGGCCGCTTGGTTGGATACTGCTTGTGCCATGCAGATGTGACTGGTGTTGTCTCATGGGTTTTGGGGAGGTTAACTGGAGGTTCGCTCTGACAGCTCACCTGCTTGTGCAGCCGAGAGAGGATAAAGATGAGGTAAAGATATGGGTCTGTGCTGCCGCCTGTGCTGAGCTGGGGAGGGCTTTTTGAAGGTGAGGGGATGTAATTGACTGCCAGACCGTGCACATGTCTGAAGGGGACAGGTTGGGGGAAAAGGTACACTGACAGATTTATGGAGCAACCATGAGGATTTTTGTTGTACTTGTCCAGATTCAGCATTTTAAAGAACTAGATTGGTGGATTTGCTGTCATCATAAGACAGCAGTGTGGTGCATAAATGTTTGAAGAAATGTAGGCCTAAAATTAGTTTTGAAAGATGAAAAGGAGAAACTTTATTAATGGTGCCGCTAAACAAGTGCTGACCTCTGGCCTATTTATTTTAAAGTTTAATGGGATGCCAGTAGACAGGACTTGTGAGGAGGAGGTTGTAAAGTCTGTCCCCAGATTATCCAGTAAAAATAGAAGAGGTAGAGTGCTCTGGTTTTCCTCAGATAATGTCATGTATTATTGAAGAAATATTGTTGGTGCTCCATCGCCTAAACTAATAACTAACTGTAACTAATCACTGAGACAATGCAATGCGAGGCAATCTTATACAATGATTGTAGTCATAAATTCAAAGTAATAAATGGGTCTTTGTGCCACTTTGAAAACTGCTTTGTATGTCTTCCTTGTCGGTGCTCGTAATGACTTTTGAGTGAAATAAGTCTTTTGAGCTTTTGACCTCAAACTACAACAGGGGAGCATAAAGTGATTATTAATGATGATATGCAACCCAGTGTAATAGAAAATAAGTATAGGGGTTATGATAGGTTCATGTATATCTATTGCACTAGTAGTTCTCTCTCAAATTTCTCTCTCTCTTCAGTAAACAGACATATTATTGGATTGCTACATTTTGCTGAGAAAACTTCTTCTGGGTCACTTTACTAGGTCATAGCTCATTTTACAAAATATGCTGAGTCATGAATCCACTGTAGACAGTCCATAGGTTTTATAGAGTAATATAAATGAATGTGCCAAATCCCTGCAGCATTTGCAGTGCTTGTATAAACAGTGATAATCTCCCCGGCCTCTACAAGTTAATAAAATCTTAATAACATCACTGCCATGCTGTACATGAAACGTTTATAGTTTCCTCCAAGCAATGTACATTTAAGGTATAGTTTTAGGGTTGGGGAATATATGACTACTAGTAAAACTTTACATTTAATTTGTCCCTGCTTTGGGAAGCAGACATTCAACTGAAATACCCTCAAAAATCTGTGAAATGTTTGTACATATCATTTGAGAGACTTAATAAAAAATGATTAGAATTTGGAAACTTAGTATTGATATTTGTATAGCTGACCAATATGTATCCAAATAACATGCATACATTTTTTATTAATAATAGTAAAATGTAAGCTTTTATACTACTAATGATCCCTTGAGAATATTTTAAGAGCTCATTAATTTTTCTTATTCATTCTTTTTTTACTGATTGAGAAAAATATAGAATCAACTCTCTGCTTTGCTATATTTCTTTTATTCAAGTCAATAGACTTCTAAAATTGAGCATCTCTTGAAAAGTTGTATGAAATATATGATTTCCATTAGTGTCATTGTATTTTACATATCAATAGCGTTCTCAAACAGCACTTAGCAGCAGCCTACATCGCTCTGATTGAGTTGAAACCCAGTTAATAATTTCCTCCTGGAGAGTTTGCGGCCACTTTGCAGAGTTTGACTGACACTGACAGTTATTCACATACTTATTTTCCATGCACGTCCTTGACTGTCGCATTCACTGACACTGGGCACAATTTCCATGTAAAAGATGTCTGAATGACAGTCAGCAGGTGGCCCTCAGAGCTTGTTTCCACCAATTATGCAGACGGGGGAGGGCTATTCAGACTCCTTCACTTTGGGTTTCTTCTCTGTGCACTCTCTGACAAGTTTGTACATGTGCACCGCTTTATCTTACACTTCACAAGACAGTCAGGATTGTTATCTGCTGTTGTGGCATTGTAACATGAAAAAGAATGAGTTGACCACTCTCCCCTAAACAACAGTGAGGCTCATAAACTGGTGCAATGAGAAGAGAAGAAGGATGATAGCCACTAGTTTTATCGGGGAGAGATTGTATTGTCTGTTCGATAGTCTGTGCAGGCTTTAGTGGAGAGGGCAGGTCATGTGTTGTCCAGTTAAAGGTGCACTATGTAACTTTTTGGTTGGGGGTCTGTCGCCTACTTGTTTCTATGGATGTGCAGTTTTTCTCCCTGGAATGTTTCACAGTATGACATTAAACAGTTATACCATACAATTCTTAAATTACAGGTGTTTTTACTGCTCAAAAATACCTAGAAAAACATGAATTCTGACTGAGCAGGGTTGCTTCTCCACAGGTCTGACTTTTAACTTGGTGTGGTTTGGTCTCCATGATGATAGAAAGGTTGAATACCATACTGTGAAACATTCTCCACAAAGCAATAACATCTCCATAGAATGTTAAAGCAAAAAGCATTTGACGACCCTTCACCAGAAAAGTTACACAATGCACCTTTAAGTCACTGCTTGGATGAAATGTCATAATATCACATTTTAGTGTTAGGATTATTGTAGGATGTCTACATGTGCTGGTAACCATGGGGTTCAGTGGTGGAACATTATGAAGTAAAGTACTAAAGTACTGTACTTAAGTAAACTACAGATACCTTAAATTTTACTTAAGTAATTTTTAAAGTAGACGCTTTTACTTCACTACATTTGAGACCAGGTATCGGTACTTTCTACTTGACTGCTTTTACTTTTGCTTGAGCATATTTTTGCTTCAGTATTTGTACTTTTAGCAGTTTTTAGCACTTCTTCCACCACTGTACCACTGAACCTTTTTCTGTACATTACTTTGACTTAATAACTTGAACAAATAAAAAAAGGAATCTTCACCATTTGTTTTCACAATTACTGCCACCATAACCAAATAAGAATGAAATCCATCTCTTTCATTTCATTCACATCACATTGCCATTCCTCTATTTTGTCACACTAGTTCAATTCTGATCAATTCTGAATTAAACAGGAAAATGTATGTGGCCTAAACAGCCAGATAATAAAGCACTTAACATTTAGATTTGCTTTTATGAAGCATAAATTGAATTGAAATCAGTTACTATTTTTGCTTCTACCTGTAAAATTAAATGATCAGTTAACTGACTAAGCCTCCCATCCCTAACAAGGAGCTGCATTGACAGCACTACTCACAATAGAGGATATGTACTCTGGATATTCAGGTCTATATATAGTCTCAGAATATTGCATTTTTTATGGGTGATGCACAGCATAATCCATCTTGTTTTGTCTTGTATCTTGCACTTTAGACAGACAAAATTGTATACTTGGCATTAATCAATATAACTGGATGCGAATACTTTCCCTTCTGATTAACCTACTTGAAGCATTTCATATGGTTTGTTATGATATTATATATCCAGATGGGGGGCAAGAGACCTATTTCTTGTTGGTTCCCCAAACCTCACATTCTGAATCTGAATATTTCTAGTAGTGAATTGATCCTTGAACTCTTGAAAAGTGCGCAGGGACAATAGTAATTCCACTTATTGCGCACCTCTATTGAATATTATTGGCCCACAGAATGTAATTTCATCTGACACCCAGCAATTTGGGCGCTGTCAATGTGGTAAAACCTTACTCATTTATTTATAAGAAAGATCACTTGAGTGTGTAGTATCACTAGTGCTGTCATGCGATTAAAAAATTTAGAGATTAATTAATTATGATCTGTAATTAATTAATCTAATTAATCTCTTTTTAATCTCACCTAAAAATTTCTGAGAAAAGCCTTCAATTTGAGGTATTTTCATTTAAATTCATTATTACATTATTGTGGCAGATCAATAGACTGATATAGATTTAAAAAGTGACTTTATAAAGTCATTTATTGTTTAACAAATCTCTTCAAATTTGCTGTTGAGCCCAAGTCTCCATGAATAAGAAACTGTTTGCTGTAAAGTAGCAAAGACTAGGAAATCTGTTAATTAATGTATTAAAAATGTTTCTGTTGCATGTGAAGCACTTTGTGCTACATTTCAAATGTATGAAAAGTGCTATACAAATAAAGTTTGATTGATTGATTGATTGAATAAAAAGTCCAGTCTTTCCTTAACCATATTAAAATATTAATGATAGAGAAATGCTTTATATATGAGATCACTGGTTTTAGTCCTGGTTTAGACCTGGTTTAGACCTACTTTAGTCCTAGTTTAGTCCTGGAATGGGTTAGTCCTGGTTTTAGTCCTGGTGTTAGTTCTGGTTTAATCCTGGTTTAGTCTCCGGCATCCTTGTAACATTAAAAGTTGTAAAATGTGATAGGTGACCCTAAAGTATCCCTTGTCAGTCAATAGTTGTGTGTCACATATTATTTAATTACCCAACAAAAGCCGTGTCTCTTATCATAAGAGACTCTTCAAAACATAAGAGTCTTATGTTTTTAATGTTTTTCATTGTTGTCCTTGGTTTATACCCCTCTATATCTGTGCAAAGTTTTAAATACTTGTCATAAATTATTTTGTGCTTTGAATCATTATTGCAAGGTACTTAATCTGATCATTAAATGAGACTGATTTGGACTGCACGAATTATAGCTTGATTGCTGTATCTGCATCATGTAATCAATTAGCTGGTGTCTTTGGATATATCATTTTCATAACATTAAGAGAAGATTTATGGTCGCATATATTCCATTGTTGGCTACTATTTTTCTTCCAGCCTGCTGAATTTACATGGGCGGACATAAAATAAAAATGGGCAGCACTGTATATAGATCGGGTCATGTATTCCCAATTCCCATTAAATAGACAGTGACCAATTAGATACACAGCTACCACCTACAGTAACTGCCATATATAGCTGTGATTCCCTCTCTTCGTCATGCACCAAGGGAAATTCATAATTTGCAGTTTACCCATACATAATTTACTGTTCAATAAGATTAATTATTGTAGGATCATGACTTTTTAGTTGTAGTAGACTGGTTTCGTGCTTTGTCTCCATGGTGATCTTTAACCTTCACAATGCAATGCCTATAAATAATCAGTTTTAAACCAAGGCGGCTGGTGTACTTTAGAATTCATTTTATACAATTAATTTATCAGGCAACAATGTTTTGGTGAATATTTGATCCAGGCTGTAACACTGAACAGAATAATGCAGGAGTGTAGATCGGCATGCTGAAGTGAAATGTAGAGAGCAGGTCATATGGGGTAATGCTACAGCACCCCTGGTTAATGAAGCTCCTGGCCTTATACTCCCTTTATAGTCCCTGTGAATTCAATCCTAATCCGGGAGATATTTTTCCTTCGTGGTTTAAATTACAACTTGGAGAGGCTCAAGGTTTGGGGATAGCCAGTGTGATATATGTTGAAGTAGAGGCTGAGCAGAGCATAAAAGGGTCATAATTCTATTGATTTAAAAAGCACCCCATGTGTATACAGAGCAAATGTGCTAGCCATATCTTCAGAGTACTAAATAGACTACCTCAAACCTTAAGAGCATAAAGGAGATCAGATTCAAATCTATGACTGTCAGAGTGATGTCAGGGTTTCTCAAACTCTGGTATGGGCTGGTGTGGGTATGCCCCTGATGGTATGTGGGATTCTCTGCAGTTTGACTATTTGTTTTATTTGGAGACAGTGCAGTTATATGTGCTTGTACGCCATGGGTTAAGCATAATTTATAACTGCTTTGTCCATGGTTTAGTATTTTAGATCATGCAGCCATAATTTAGATCTGTTTATAGTTAAGATGTGGTGATTCTTGGAATGCCAAATATTGTGTTTACCGTGATATGGTGTCTTCTATATTATGTTCAGTTTTGTTTATTTGTGTACATTGCTGCACCTATCCTTACCTAGCACACAATATATTTCACTTTTTGAATTTGCTAGCTGAAATTCTAGTTTTCCACATTGTACACTTTTGTATTGCTCATTTTGTCAGGCCAGCAGTGGAGCTGTTGGTTCACAGGGAGCAGGTCCTGTCTGACAGAATAAATAGCTGCATCCACCGGGCTTGAATACTTGTTTGCTTTCTGACTCAGCAGATATGTGAGCTAAGAAAAATAGATGGGATGAACACAAATTTATGTATATTAAAAAAATGTATTTCCGGGCATACATTTGTCACTGCTCAATGCTCTAAAAAGGAATATCCATATATGACACTTTTACTTTGTGCAGTGACATTGTGTCGGTAGTGCCTCGGTCCCTGATGGCTCTATTACCATGTGCTGTATATGTCTTATTATGGAGGAGGAATGTCCTGTGAGAAAGTCAATGCCATATGTCGTTTCAAACATGTCAAGCCCACTCATGCTCTTCTTGTTCCTACATATTTTGTTATCAATAGTTATCTTGCATATTTTGCCATTGTAAAGCTTCATCATGTAACTTTTAGATTTTTATTTTTTTTTTGTGTTGAAAATACAAACCCACATTTATGAGTATCTGAGTGGGCTTGTATCTCCACAAACCCAGCTCTTAATTAGCCTGGGAGAGCCTCTGTATGCTTGTCTCTATGGAAATTATGTTACTTTTGGCTATAATATTCCATAGTGTGACATAAAATATATCTTTCTACATTGAGAATGTTCTGAAGTATGGTTTTAAAAGTACTTTTCTAAAGAATCATC
The DNA here is from genome assembly GCF_026225935.1 of Boleophthalmus pectinirostris. Lineage (NCBI taxonomy): Eukaryota > Metazoa > Chordata > Actinopteri > Gobiiformes > Gobiidae > Boleophthalmus > Boleophthalmus pectinirostris. The sequence goes on from NW_026571070.1 coordinate 21,505,988, forward strand.
ATCAAGTGTTGAGCTACAAAAGAGAAAATAGTCCACTTATCTTATTTTATTTAAAAGTTATTGACCATTAAAGGTACACTGTGTAACTTTTCTGGAGGAGGGCTGCAACCTGTTTGTTAATGCTTTGGTTTTAAATTATCCAATTGTCTTAATATGTGTTTATCTGTCTTGCATTTATTTGACTACAGGTGTTATTTATTGCTCAAAAATATCTCTAAAAACATCTATTCTTAGTACTATGAGTGGGGATGCCTCTCCACAAATCTAAACTGTAATTTCCCTTGCAAGTCTCCATGAAGATTCATACGTTTATGGCCATAGTGTAGAACATTCTAGGCTCATCTCCATGGTGACAAGGAGGCGATGGACCCTCCAGAAGAAGTTACACAGTGCACCTTTAAGTAGAAATTTTTCACTTGTGACAACCAACCCCAAGTCTGAGTTGAAACGTCTGTCTGAAATATGGTCAGAGAAATCCTAATGCAAACCCAATAGACCCAGACAAGACATCAATGTTTTCTGCAGATTACATTGAACTGACTTGTTTCAAAACGGGCATCCAGTGGTAGCAGAAGGCAAGAGCCAGTGTAGTAATTTCCACATTTCTATTTCATTGGTCTGCTGCTCCGGAGGTCACGGTGAGTTGTGCGAAAGGTCGGCCGCGCATGGTTTAGTGGGACAGTGCACGGATGAAAAGGCCACGCACAATTTGACCTTTAACGATAAAACAGTGTTGAGAAAAATGCCGAAAGAAACGCCTTATTCGGCATAAAGTTAGTGCGTGTGATGAGGGGCGGATGCAAAAGCAGCAGGTATGCCACGTGATGACAGTTTACCGAAGCTAGAAGTGATCCTGAAGTGTTTACCAACTAAGGCATCCCCAGGACTTTGTATAGTAGGTTTCATAATCAGAGCACTGGGAAGTCCTTTTGCACAATGAGCTGTGATTAGTGGATAATCTTCTGCTAATGATGCGACACATGTGGACTTCAAACCACGGGGAGGTGTTTGTGAAATTTGCTCATTTACATCCAGGCTTGATTTACACCCTATATGGTTGCCAGATTTGTTTACGTAGCTGCACCATGAAAAGTAAAATTTGACGAAGCTCTAATTAAAGATAATACATCAATCAAATGTCACGCACATAAGCCAGGATGCTGTCTTTGGTTTCTATGTTATGCAAATCACATTGAGATATTATTGTGCTAAATAAACAAAAGACTGATGCAAAATGGAAATCTCTCCTCAAGGCAATCATAACACAAAGTAAGAAAAAAGCAGTGGGGTGTTTCATAAGCTCCGAAAAAGTGAACCTCTAAGCCAGGCCATCCCAAAGGTTTTAAAATAATTAATAAAAGGAATACATTTATTTTATTTTTTCCCTTTTGGTTTTTCGCTTCTAGGGTTGTTCATCTTAGTCTATGCCTCACATGGTGCTGTGATTTATCTAATCTTGATTCGACTTTATTCCATTCCAACAAGATATAGATAGATGTGTGTGCCAATCTGATTATTTAACAGTTGTATATTATGTAAAGAATGATTCTTCTGTACTTTTAGCCATGTCAGAATGTTGTTACTTTATCAGAAACATACCTGGAGTTGTGTTTTGTTTCATTCCGTCTGTCTACATCTTAAAAGCTCAAAATGCTCTGTTCCACCTTTTGATGCCATGAAGCCATAGTTTTCAAGTTAACACTTACTTGTGTGTTTAGATCAATAGAGAATGGCAATTCCAATTATTCAAATTATTCTAGTGAAGGTGTTTGGCATTTGAAAACACAGAGAAACACTTCTTATATTATCACATGACATCACAAGGTGGACCAGAGTGTCCATTTGAGAGAAGAACTATGCAGTGTTTGGGTGTTAAACATGAATGAAACAAAACACAACTCCAGGTCTGTTTGTGACGAGGGAACAGAAAAAAGAAAATTGTGTAATATGGGCCCTTTAACTGATTGTTTAAGTAGCCTAAAATGGCACACTTGATTGAAGGCAGCTGTTATGGGTGAAAAAAAACAATTGACATTTTAAGTAGATTTCAGCCTAGAAAAATTGGTTTTGTTATGGTTCTGATAAAAGTGCTGTTTTTGGCGTAGGTTATAGCATGGGACATTAGCCCAGGCACAGTCTGAAATACAGACAAGTGATATGGCAAAGAGTATAAAAACAGTCAATATTTACAAAAGGCTTTAGGTCACAGTTTTAATTTACAATTTGATTTATGGGACCAAAGTTTCTCTGTGGTTAGAGTATGCATCCACCAACTCAAAAGGTTAGCAGTTTGGACCTCACTCAGACCAGTGCATGTTGGTGTAGTGTCCTGTGTGTGTAGTCTGATGAGTTTTCATTCATGTGTCTCATGCCCCAAACTAAATAAACTGAATTAATAATGCACGCTTTTTTTTGCACGCTTAATATTGCCTTTAATCTTCTATCTGCTTTTCCCAAGAGTTCATGCTTGACTGGGATTGATTAAATATACCTGCCACTCACTCATGGCCGAGACTGACCAATGGGAGGTTTGGGTATAGGCGGGTTGTGACTGTTTTTGAGCTCTAAGCTGAAAAATATTGAATGATGATAAAACAACCTCTAAATTAGAAGATTATCACATGGGCCAGATCCTGAATTAGATTTTATTTGAGTAGTGTTTATTTTTTATTTCATCTTTATTTAATGTGGGTTTTTAATGCTACACTTGGCACTGAATCATCACAGAAGGAATTGAAATGTAGTTTATAAATAGTTTACTCTCCCATATCTGCCATTTCCTTGTTCTTTCACAGGTGTCCAGACAACAGTGACATCACATAACAATCGAAGTAAAATCAATAGACTTTGAGCATGTGATGATGGGGTGGGTGTCTTTTTGTTTTGGAGAGTCTGACTCAACACAGTGATGGACTTGCACACCCAGAGCTTTGATTAAAATCTAGACTGGGTAGCGACTTTGTGGGCTCTTGTTACTGATGACTGCTTAGTTTTTCCTGAAGGCATAAAATCAGATTGCCCCATATTGCATTATGGTCAGTGCAACGTTATCACCGGCCCACTATATATACCAGCAAGGATAGTTTTTCTTATCTACATTTTCATCAAAATAATTTTTCTCTCTCTTTTTTTTTTTAGGACTTTCTAGCTTTTTATAAAACCAAGAAGCGCATTATAAATGGGAATAAGGACATGCTGGAATGGTATAAAATGGAACTGTGCAGCATTGCTTTGAGACCAGTATAGAAAGTGAATATTTAAGTGGGTGAAATGCAAAACAGTGTAGAGAGAAATATGATCATTGGACCTGCTTCAAGAAATGGCTTTTTTTCTTCTCCTGCTTTTTTCACGTGAGATCGCCTTTTGCACAAAATTACATGTTCATCTGGTTTGAAGAACATCAAAAGCTGCTGTGCTTGTCAAGTCTAGAGCCCATCTTTCTACTCCTCAGCATAAGGTAGTCTCCAGAAGATGGACTGCTGGAGATAATACAGTTTGGAAAAAAAAATATTTTTGAATAAAATGTGAACATGTAATATGACCCTTTAATAAAGTCACATGGGCAGGTGCTTGTCAACAGGAGCAGCACAATATGAAATAACAGAATTGTGCCTCAAGCCTCATACTCCTCCCATAAAATCTACTTAAGCTGCTCTTGAAGTCCACACACACTCAATTATAATTGGTTTAACATAAACAAGTACAGACTGTAATAAACAATGAAGCACAGGAAAACATCCGAGAAAAATATGCAAAAAGAAATAGAAGAGGACATTGTGTTTCAGATGTGTTTGGAGGCACTGTCGATTCCTCCATTTATAGCGTTTACTTGGAGGGATGGTGTTAATAGGACTCTGCCTTGTCAGGTTGAGCATGCTGATCCCTGATTAAATCATGCTTGTAAGCGTCTTGATCCAGTGGCAGTGTAAACTGTGAGTCTGTCAGGCTTAATTTGAAAAGCTTAGCCATTCCAAAAATATCAGCACATATTTCAGTCAGATGGTCAAATATGCTTGTATAGGCAGATCTCATTCAAATCAACGTGTTTGAAGTAAAGCATCAGTCTCAATGCTGCTTCTAGGTGATAATATTCATTGAGTTTGAAGGCAATTTCCTTGTGGCTTGATTAAATCAGGGGCCCTGCTCACTTGTGTATACTATTGACTGTGACAGCCCATTGGTCACCTCCTGTGTCTGCCTCTCTCCTCCTCTCTCTGTATATGGGCTGTAAGTGCTGCTCCTCGCCTCATTGCTCTGAACGAGCTTTTCTGTCACTGACGCAGCCCAAACATTCATCCCACATCTGGCATTTGTCCAGTGTTTCAAAGCACATGATGAAGAGGCTGCCAGTCCAGTGTCTGCATCAGTGCTCCTCGCCGCAAGTCAGCGCCTGCCCCCACCTGGACGATATCTGAAGTATCATTACCAGAGCAATCAGGTTAGATAAGCGTGTACAGTATGCACACCTACCATTTATGTTCCTCTGTGTTTTATGTTCTAGTACTTCTGTCTCCACCACCAAAGCTCCAAAGTCATTTAAAATGCATAAGATCAGGCCCACTATAACATGTCCAATCAGCTCAGCGCCACCTGCCTCCACCATCAGTACACCGTAAAGTGATGCATGCAGCACTATGTAATTTTCTGTATGCATGCACAGACACAGCACAGCACAGCACTGGACTCACATCAAGGTTCTGTGTGAAACTTTGTGACCTAATGAAACAGCAAGCACAGAGACTGCTTTTATTATAATATGAAAATAGATTTTTCCAGTTTGAAAAAGATGTGTACTTAAAATAAACTGTTTATAAATCACATTATACAGGAGCATCTCAATAAGTCATAATATTGTGGAAATGCAGTAGTTTGTAGTTCAAAGTGAAGCACAGATATAGGCTCTGTGAAAATGCAGAAAGCTGTTTCAAATATTTCTATATTGTACTGTTGTAATTCATAATTCATTAAGTCTCTGCACCCTGTGGGCCAGGCCATGTGCTGTTTTCGGTTGTCTTACCTTCAGACAAGCATAGGCCTACTTTGCATGTTTTACTCAAAAGAACAAACCCACACATTACAATTTCAATCAAAGTGGCAAATTGGCCTTCCTGAGGTGACGGATGAAACAGGCTGTTCAAAAAGAATGGCAATCATGTGTCTCTTGAAATACTGCATGTTGTCTACATGCAAATACTCAACATTAGCATTCCCAAAAGCATATTGGACTGTCTGTCATGAACAAAGGAAAATCATAGAAAAGTGCACTGAACAAACTGAAAAAAAAAAGAAAAGTGTTTTCCTAACCATAACACAAGGAATAAGCAGCACGAACTCAATAAGAATCTGTTTGTACATTTGACTCAAATCATTTAAACGATTTACTCACAAAGCAACATGCTGTAAAATACATGTCTAATTCCAATGGAGAAAAACAACATCAAACATTTGGTGACTAAACACTGTAGATGGCATTATTTACTCTATTCACAAGTTCATTCTCTGTAGAGGTACGCTTCTATTGTAGACATAACTGCCTACAGGTAGACTGACAAAAGGGCCACAGACAAAGCTCATTCACTAAGCAAGTGACTTGCTGTGGACACAACAGTATCAACTGCTGCCACACTGGCCCCTGATATTCCCAGCGGTCTACCAACCAGGGCCAACTAACCAGGGCTAGCCTTGTTCAGCTTCTGAGGCAGGATTGGGACTGCAAAAAAGTAACAGACCCAAGAGTGAAGTATCTTTTAAAATTCAAATCAAATAAATATATTATCCCTTAGTTACAAAGTGCATTGCTGAGTGCACTAACTCAGTATAAGATTTCTTCCATATTAAAATGCAGCACGTGAATGCTTTGCGTATATGTACATGTGTGTGTGTGTGTGTGTGTGTGTGCGCGTGCATGTGAGTGCATGCATGCTGGTGTGTGTTTCTGTGCATGTGATGTATTGTAGACTGTACTCTAATAATTTCCCTATTTGAGCCTGGTGTAATGCTGATGGTCAGTCACTTATCATCAGGTGTCAGTTAGGTTACCATGACAACATGTCTCTCAGCTCCCAGGGTGTCTTACAGTTATGGGGCCAACTGTGCTTCTTATGTGATTGAGTAAGTCCCATTAGTTTGAATAGAGTAGTAAAATTAGTGCATTCTATGAAACATCACAGTGGGCGAGTACTACCAGTGGGTGTATGAAGCCGGGGAATGACTCAGGTCTAGTATCACTTCATAGCTTTGGTCAGAGCCAGCTGGAGATGTAGAGGTCAGATAGTTAGCCGCAGGACCAGAGGAGACAGCTGGGCCAGTGAGTGTGTAACCTACAGAGCCTGGGACATTCTCCTTCTAACCATTCATGTATGTGTGGGAGCATCGGCCATATCCGGGAATCTACTCATTTGCATATAACCTCTGCTTTTGTTATTCCTGACCCGGTATAAGCCATGGGAATGTGATGAATGCTGCTAACGATACAGAACATGTGCGTGGATATTTTTGAAAGGAGAAAGCATTAAGTTATAAGTCCGGGTCAAGAGGTGATGTTTTCAAGAGGAGGGTTAGGAATTTTACAAAAGGAAACAGGAAATTGCATAACCACCTGTCTCATTTATAACTGGTTTGAAAAAAGCATGAACCTTTTTAGTAATTTTGGTCATGTGCCCTTTTTGCACTTCCTAACACTTTAATTAATCAACAAGTCAACTGTTTAAAATATCACATCCACTTAGATAATATACTTGAGCTTTGTCCCCGTCCTAATGCCTGCTCTCATGTTGTGAAACCATTGATTTTAGTTACAATGACAAAAATAGTTCATAATTCCATGTCAATCAAAGAAGCTAGGATTTAAATGAATGGATAAAAATTAAAGTTACTTTCTCTTGACACTGGAATTTCATAATCTCAGATGGAGAGCAAGAGCATATGTAACTCTATATGAATGTTTACTGTTTTGGAAAGAAAATATACAAAACAGAAATCCACAAACATAGATTTTATTATTTGTTAGGAACTGGTTCCTCAAACCTGCAATATTAATTTCATGGCTTTTAGTCATTTCAACTGACAATTATTGAGTTAAATAATGGCACCACTTTCTGAGGCTATAGCATAGACTGTATATCTAAATAGCTAATGCTCGATCCACCAGTCCCAAATAGGAAGTTGGCATGCGGCTCCTTCTGACCCTGGCTCCCATTGACATTGGAATATTGTGGCCCCACTCTCTGTAGCTGCTGCAGTGAGCCATGCCATTTTAGTCATAAAATGTTTGTATTAACCCGCTCTACATGATCCTGGTGTTTTTTCTGCTTGTTTGTCCATTAAAAAATCCCATTCATAATATAAAGACTGGCTCCTGATTCGTCCCTGTAACCACTAGCATTGCAAGCTTCATTTGAGTGACGCAGTGGGTGACATCACACTCGCTTTGTTCACGTCTTTGTTCACTTTTGTTCACACAGTCTATAAGTTATAGTGAAAAAAAAAAAAAAAAAGTTGGTGGTAAATGGTAAACATTTTTCACATTTTTATATAGCACTCTTCCACCTTCAGGGCACTCAAAGCACTTTACCTCAAGGAACCACTCTCCCATTCACATAAATATTCATACACCAGTGTACACAATCACTGCAGGCAAGGTGGGTTAAGTGTCTTGCCAAAGGGCATAACAATAGCATTAATCTGTGGGCCAGTGAACTTGACCACTCTCCCAATGATGTTTATATGGAGAGTAGGATTTGAACCACCAACCTTCAGATCTGTGAACAAACTGAGCTACTGTCCCAGATTTTGTATCATATTATATATTAACCATAAACGAGGTCAACAAAACGGCAGTCAGACAGTTAAATATCAAATTCCACCAGAGAAACCATTCAACTCTGTTTTAAACTATAGGAATCCTAGAATGTTGTCATGTCACGTAAACCCATCCTACAAACAAATTACTTTTCCCTTCTCTTTCTGAGACAGTTGAGTAAAATTTGTCATGATTGAATTGCAGGATGCATGTGTACAGTTAATGAGCTACTGCTTTCCACCACATTGGAAACGCAAACTGAATAATAAGTTACAGGTTTGTCAGAGTAACATGTTTTCTCTTCAACTCTCTGGTTGACACTATCATTTCCCACGCCGATTTAACAGGCCACGGTGAAAAAAAGCATGCTAGATCGCAGCCAGGGGACAAAGAGAAGAGTTAAAAACCTAAATCGAAGCAATCACAGGGAGATGAGGGTGAAGGATTGGCGCCATGTTGAAAAAAAACTATTTTCTTTCATCTGGTGAGGGTAAAGAGGGAGAAGACTAGCATTTAGCTATTGATTGTCATTGCACTAGCTCTTCTCAGATAGCCTCGCTTGTTATTGCACACATACAGCCCTCAGTCGGCCTAAGATTGGGTAAAAGGTTATGGGAGGAATTGTGCACAATGAAAGTCATCTATTTGTGCTCATCGATTAAACATTGTTCCCCAGGGTCTTCAATCTGCAGATTTAATTAACAAGTTTGAGTGGACTAAGAGGCAGCAGGGGCCTGCAGCTGGCACAGCACAAGTGGATTACAGACGGCAGCGCACCACAATATGAAATGAAGGGAAGGTGTGAGGGACCAAACGCCAATTGGTGTAAGAGGTAAGTAAAGGCCTCCGGCAAAAACAAGAAAGCATTTAGAGAAACTGATAGGTTTCACATGGAGAGAGAAGTCTAAATTGAACAGCTGGTCCAATAGAACAACTCTGTTTTTACCAGGCATATGAAACTCAGTGATAACAAATGTTTTCACTATACTTATTTTACCTAATGCATTGGATGGATTCAGTTCTATTTTATTCTGTGGCAGTTGCTTGAGTCTAACCTAAACCACACTGTAACCAGAGCTAATGTTACTAATTGGCTCTTAAAAAGCTCATCATAACCAATTCACCAACAGCTTATGGTAGTGCTAATAGGTCTTATAAATAAACCAGCTGATCTCATGAAGATAGCTGGGTGATTCCTCATCTTCCACACACTTGTGCTGTGATGCTGCTGTATTTATTACATTGTGGGGACTATAATCTCTACACACACTCACATCATGAGGACCTGCCTTTTTTATGGCAAAAAAGATGGAAACCTTGTCAAGAAGGCTAAATCCATTGTTGTTAGATCTTTGACATGGTTCCAAGTTAAGATATGGGTTAAAGGGCCCGTATTAGGGTGTCTGAACTATGTTATAATATTGTTTCTTCACCAAAAACATACCTGGAGTTTGTGTTTTTCTTTTATTAGTGTATGTTTAACACACAAATCCTGCATATTTGGGCAATGTTTTCCTCTCAAATCAAAACATTCTGTTCTACTTTGTGATCCATCCATTTTCTTCCGCTTATCTGGGGCCAGGTTGCGGGGAACAGCAGTCTAAGGAGGGACGCCCAGACTTCCTTCACCCCGGACACATCCTCCAGCTCTTCCGGGGGGACCCTTAGGCATTCCCAGGCCAGTCGGGAATGCCTTCACTGTGTTTTTAAACTCCATACACCTTCACTAGAATTTGTTGGATAATTTCAGCCCTGGAATTTGCTATCTCTACTGAACAAAAGGTAAACGGTAGTTACCACTACATGATATCTCAAGGTGTAGCAGAGCATTTTGAGCTTTGAAGACAAACAAATAATTAAGGGTTAATGAAACGTGTGAATGAAACAAAATTCAACTCCTGATATGTGTTTGATGAGGTAACAACATTTTAACATGATTTTAAGCTCACAAGAGCAAATTTTGTATAATATAGGACTTTTAAAATAGGTTAAGGTTAGGGTTCAAGTTAAGGTTAAATATGTACTGTAGTAACTATGGTTGAGGTTATTAGTAATTAAAATGAATGTGAGTCAATGTAATGTGCCCCAAAACATGGAAACCCAACATGTGTGTTCTTCTACAATTTGCACATCCCACATGTTTGTTTCCCATGTAAATGTACCACACACACTTCACATTATAATGTATTGGACTAGTTAAAGGCACCTCACAGTGCGATGCATCCTATGTTGTTTACAGACTCTAAAAGGGATCTATTCACGAGAGATGGCAGAAAGAGCACACACATGGTCCCAGTGAAGAATGTCCCCGCACAGTGTGTTGACATAACATCAAAGACGAAATGAAGAAGGGGGAAGATGTTATTGGTGCGACTCTATTTCTGCCTAGGAGGGACATATATGTGTGCAGCATCATCACAGTCAGCCAAGGGGAGAAGTGAGTGGGTTTAGATCGCAGAGAGAAAGAGAGAGGGTGATGGAGAGAGAGAGAGACAGGATGGGGGTGGGGGGGCATATGTCTGTGCGCAGATTGAGCTACCAGCTGCAGCCAGGTGCATGGGAGGCTGTGATAAAAATGAAAGTAAACACTCAAGCCGCAACTGTGGTAAGCTTCCTGGATGGAGAAAAGAGCAAGGATTTCCTGTGGCTCTTCAAGGATCTGGAGAAGTCTCAGCTGCCTACTCAGACTACATGAGAGATTTGCACGACCATATATCATTGCTCGCATTAGCGGTGTAGTGATCCAGAAATAGATATATCTATACTTCAGCTCATTAGTCTGATATGCTAATGTTTTTGAAAAATAAATTGATCTTAGGGAATAATCTTATTGAAGATCTTGCTCATTGAGATGTATGTATAATTAGGAAAGGTATATAGACTGTTATTGAACTAGATGTTACTTTGAGCATTTGCCGTAATATTTACTTGGGTGTATGCTGTCATTTTTTCCATACAGTCCCCATCCAGTGAACCATAACTAATGCCAAGGAAAGCTGCAGTGCACAGTGAGTTAGCATGTTTTTAACTCCCTCCATGTTCAAATATGAAGGCAAAAGGTGCAACAAATTGTGAATGGAAATCAAATTTAAATTTAATAGTGGCTGAATGTATAGTCAATCTCTTCATTGCAGCAGATGTCTCTGAACGTCTTTTTTTTCCACCAGCATGATCACACTACGGTACTGGCAAGGTTGGCGAAGTGCATTGCTGAATGTCACAACAACAGTAGACATTGCCCAAAGGAGCTTTGGCTTTACACCAACTGAGCTATAGCAGCCTGTTACTTTATTGAAATACAATATGGATACACACAAACGCATTAAATACAGTTACTTTGCCAAGTGAAAGAAAGATTTATCTGTGCCTCTTTAGTGGAGTAAGCACTTAAACAAATCCCAGCAGTGAAAATGATAAATGACAGAATACGTAATCTATTGTTCCTCTCACCAATGGAGTTATTTAGAAAGCTTTTGAACAATGTAATGATAAAACATTTGCTAATGGATGACAAAAATCCATGCACCACAAACACTACACAGGTTTAGGAACACAAGGGACCAAAATACAGCAATAATAAATAAGAGAAGAAGAAGCTGCTTGTGGAGTACTGGGTTATATTGAGCTCTTAGTCGAGAAAGGCAAACGGGTCACTCTTGAAAGTAACCTGCGCTTTCAGTTGTTCCTCCATGGGTCACGGCTACCAACTTGTTAACATAAGGTCGAGGGAAGAGGCAGAAAAGAAAGTGTGGGCTCTGCAGCTATTTCTGAGATAATGAAACAGTTAACCCTGAAGAGAAGAGCGGCTCAGAATAGTGCAGAAAGTGAACGCTTCTTGGCTTTTTGGAGAGTTTGCAATACTAACGAATAAAGGGCACAAGTCAGGGTACGCTTTGTGTCAGGCTGGGATAAATCGTTATAACAAAAAGAATATTGTGTTAGAAAAACTCAAAATTATTTTGTCACACATCAGACAATTTTCTGTTAGATTTTCAGTGGAGATTTTAAGATTAAGAGTCATTCAAAAATATATAAAAAAAAAATAGAAAAATGGAACAACCCTATTTGAAAACATTTATCACTCTAATGTTTTCAAAATAGGGTTCCAAGGTTTTTGTTTTGTGTGTTTTCTACATTATTTTTACTAATACATCTCTATGAACCTTTAGCATTGCTACTTCAGACATAGCAGATTTGGTTAGTAATGGTTGTTTTGACATTCTATCTTGAGCTTTTTAAAGAGATGACAGAACATGGCAAATAAATAGCACTTTGAATTACTTTGTGTACAAATTGTGCTATACAAATAAACTTGCCTTGCCTTGCCTAGATAAAACATGAAAAATGCAATTCAGGGAGAAATATTGGGCTCTAAGTTTCAAAACTGGAGACAAAACTGCCCAGCCACTTTCAATAAAAGAACTGAATTCTAACTAAAACAAGAATCAAGTCCAAATATAATGTATGTACCAATTGTACCAATAACTGTCCATATCATTAAAGCAATATTAGTGACTAGTTATTTCCACATTTTGATTACAAACCTCACAAACTTTGCATTGGAGAATTTTGGCATCTTCCTCATCCAAAACAATGGCCTTAAAACAATGTTACTTTGATGAGGGCATGAAAGAAGATCCTGGGTATCAGATTTGAAAAGTAAGCACACATGTTGTCACCAGACAGTGTGTAATTAGAGCTATATTGCTTCTATAGGAGGACGATATAATGACTGAGCTGCCGTCGTCTCTCTGTTCTGTCTTTTTCCAGGTGAAAGCAGCCTTCTTCTCTTCCCTGGTGAAGACGGAGGGAGGGATGGCTTTAATTGCTCAACAGACTGATGGAAAAGGAAGAGCCCAGGTGCTCAGGGTCCATAGCCAGGGAGACATGATCGTGCCCGGAATACTTATGTGAGGTCTGATTTCCCCTGGACCATCTCACCAATCACCTTTATAAGATGTAAATAGAGAATTCATGTGGAAACCTAAATGCTGATAATACCGGAGGTGTGGTAATCCAAGAGAGAAATTGCCAAAACAAACACCACTGGGAATTTTGTTTTGAATAAATTTGACAGACTGAACAAGAATTTCAGAAATGTACCTGTTGTTTTTATTCATAAGCCTGATAACATGTTAAAATGGTTTCTCATTATTAGTTTACTGAAAGACGTTTTTCAATTATTGATGTTTGAGTAATCCTATATTACTAAATAGGCCATCAGAAATAATGCACAATATATCTACATAAATGCACTATGAAGAGATGAGACCAGCAGATATTGTGTGATTTCCAATTAATGAAATGCAAAATCATGTGAAAGTCTATTACTAAATAGGCTACCAGAAATAGTGCAGCATATATCTACAATTAATGACAAAAACAACATCTTAAGTGTTCCTAGAAGCTCAAGGAGATCAGATCTTGCACATTTGCACCAGCCCCCTGATATATAATGGAGTGAGTTCATCCATCACATCTTATCTGTGTGTAACTGTGAGTGGAGAGATCCAGTGCTTGAGCTGAGCTAAAAATCCTCATTTCAGTGGACCTAATTTGCTCTGGAGTAGTCCTCTTGGGAAATCCAGTTCTTGTATGCTGACAGTGCCTCCCAGTTTGAGCCTCTGTGCTGGTGAAGAGGTAGTCTGATTCTTCTTGAATAGCTCTGGATGGCAGGGTTTGGTCGAGGTCTGCTTCGCGCTCATTAACTGCAGTAGTAGCTCCCCGGCCGAGACCTGTGCGTAGATAATCATCACTCAGCTACATTGTGATGCTAATTCTCAGGGCAGTGCTGCAGTGCCCTTTAATCTCATCCCCCAGAGGATCGAGGGAAAACTTGAATTGAAGCTCTGGAACATGCCTCCTTATCTTCAGGAGTGAGTGTGCTGTTTTAATCTTAGAACAACAATAAAAGCTCCTCTGTCCCTTGGTGCTAATTCATACAGCATTGTCGGTGAGGAGAAACCAGTTTTAAGGCATAACTCATTATTTATTTTGGGCAATATTTTCAAATAAAAGTACACACTATATAGTACTCTAATGAAAGCCAAATGAAGCATACCTATAACCACTTTTACCTTTTGTATTTATGTTGGGATGTTTCACCATATGGGAATAAACTTATTTATTTTAATGGAGACAAGTAATAGGTGAGATTTGAGGTAAAGCAAACCCATTCACAGTTACATGTTTTTCAAGGCATATTTAGCAGTTAAACACCTGTAGTAAATTCAAGAAAAGTTACACATTGCATCTTTAACATAAATAAATAACAGAATTATATATATATATATATATATATATATATATATATATATATATATATATATATATATATATATATATATATATATATATATATATATATATATATATATATATATATATATATATATATATATATATATATATATATATATATATATATATATATATATATATATATATATATATATATATATATATATATATATATATATATATATACCTTTTAAGAGTGCTGGCAAGATCAGAACGAGTGTAGTGAAGGTGCTCAGACTTTGAAACAAGCACTTCATAATAAGAGCCACATAATGGCATTAGTTGGAGGAACAGAACGTTTTGAACTTTTGTTAAGTAGCTGGTTTCAATATGCAACATGCACCACATCTTTGGGTATATTTGTGAATCTGCTATTTGTATGAGTTTTGTGTGTATTTATTACATTGTACACACATTAAATTTATGGACATGGCTCACTTCTGAGGACAAAGATCAAGGTCCCTGTGATGTAAATCCTATACTATTAGATAGATTACTATCAGCAATATGATTCAAAGTTAAGATATGGCTTAATATGGTTTAGGTTGAGGATAAATAAGTATGACAATGGTTAAGGTTATAGGGTTTGTCTCCAGGGGATAAATGTAAGTCAGTGTAATGTCCCCCAAAACATGTAAACCCATTATATGTACTGGTGTATGTGTGTGCGTCTGTGGCAATGCAGCGACCCCTAAAATCACTTACAGCCTTATTTTGTCCTTGTCTGTGATATTTTTCACTTTGAAAAGCCTGTGTTCGCCCTCTTTCTCATTTTACTCCCCACCCGCTGCATCACCAACCATCCAGAACTAATTATATCTAATCAGGCTAATGGTTACCTCAGATCCTGTGTGCCACTTAAATGTTCATCATGAAACAGAAAGTGTTGGAGTCTCTATGTGTCCCTTCCCCAATAGTGAAGTTCTAATCACAGCCTCAGATAAGATAGTTTGACCAGGGCTCTAAAGTCTGTTGTTGTATTCTCTATGTGCACAAGCACGTAAATGTTAGCATGCTATCAGGGAGCAGGCACACTAGGGCGTGAGATAAACGTGTGGTGAAGTCCTCTCACGTCTCGTCAAAAGCACAATCAATGCGGGAGGCAGACACAGAGCAAGGCTATAGACGTATAGAAGTGCTGCTTAAGTCACACTGATACTAAAGGACAGCTCACACATATGCATGCACCGTTTATCTTTTTGTCCTCTTACATGACAATGGCTTTATACCAAGTTTATTTAGGCTCATGCTCTATTCAAGTTATAGCCTACTATAAAACTCAACCACACAACACAGAATAATATCCATTATATTTGATATATTCTTACAGGGCTTCATCCAAAAACACATGTAGTAGAGCTGTATTTCATCTCAATTACTATGGGAGGCTGAGTATGCCAATCAGACCAGCTCATGGCCCTCGCAGATGACAACAAAAACATAGGCTGGTTCATTCATTAATCCCAGGTGAAGCTCCATTGCCTGACCAACAGAAAGTGAGGGGGGCTGGCTGGTCATGCATGTAACATCTTGATTGTTTTGAATAAGAAACTGGTCCATTGTAGTGACACTTTGAGCAAACCATGCATCAGTGCAAATAAGCGTGATTGCGCTGCTCTTTTGGTCCCAACAGGACAGAGAGAGGGAGGGCTTCCTGACCAAGACATCTCTGAATGCTGCTGATAAACAGAGCTGATTTAATCACCATGTTAGACCTTTCAACAGGTTCATGCTAAAATATTTTGGTATTAGTCCAAAACAAGAACCAGCCAATCGTTACCAACTTCATGTCAAATACTTTTTATGTTTGTGTTTTGAGTGTTGTATTTGCAGTAAACATCATGCGTATAACTTGTTTAAGGCTACTGCCCCTTTAATTATTTTATCACAAGGGAAATGATTCACTATATTTGTTTGAAGTAGGATTATAGTAACACATAGCTATATGGACTATTTTCTCCTGTGTAAAGTCTGAGCCAAAAACTGTCATTTTAAATTAATCACAAAAGGCAGTTTAAGTGAGTTCTAATCTATGCCAGGATGTCTTTCTTTATAAAGACCTCTTCAAAGGAAATCCAAATGGACCGCGGATTTGGGATGTGTTGTGTGACATGTTCACTTTGAGGTTTTAATATTAATGTTTTTTTTTTTCTATACCAGTAATGAAAACTGTCCTTAGTGGTCCCTTCTGCTACAGCTTTTGAATGTAGATTTAAGGGAGATGGGTGAAATGCAGTGGTTTGGATAGTAGTTAAAATAGAGTATTTTGTTTTTTCCTCCAGTGACCCATACATTGGTAATGGTGGAAAAAAGAGAAAGAGAAGAGGAGAATCTGAGCAAGCTTGGCTCCGCTATTGTGGTGACAGCATGTATCTGAAATAGTGGAAGAAGGAGAAGAGAAAGTCTATTTATGTATCTGAATGGCTTGATTGCTTGGCAGTAAAGAATGAGATTGTGTCTGTCTGAGTCTCTCCAGGTTGGAATAACATATTATTGTACTCCTTATGGTCACAACATTGTAGAACGCGACATCAAAATCTCAGATGGAGGACAGAAGGAAATCAGCTCTCTCATTTTTGTTATAGACTGGGTCCATAAACAAGCTATAGAATTCACACTAAATCTACAGCTCAGTTTTAAAGAATGTTACGTCATAAGAACAAGCCTATTGATTGACTGATCCTTCTAGACTGCATCCTAAATCCTCACATGTTGAGCTGGGGCCTCATGTGAAGTGCTGTTGTCTCCATATAGTCTTCATCACAGCCTCCTTCATCCCATGCTCAGAGGGACAACTCAGTTTGTTATAGGAAAACGAGGCCATAGAGAGAAGAACTTGATCATGCTGCAGTTGTGATCTTCTTCAAACACTACTTTCTTTTGATACATTTCTAGTGTATGTTCTCTTTGGTGTATTCTTGTATTGCTGTACAGTGTTACATTGTGTTTGTTGTTGTTTAGCATCACACTTACATATTTACATTTGTTTACATTGCATTTGCACTGCCTTGGTCATTGTATGCTTATGGTAAACTGTCCTTGCTTCTTGAACATGAACATCTTCAGGACTCACTTTGACATTCATCTCTTACCCCCCAACTAACGTCATTCACACATCAATACATAAGCTCATATTTATTTTCAATCACCATCCTTTATCATTATAATTTTTCAGTTGTCATACACAAAAACATACATTAGTGCATTTGTGATATTAATGACATGAACAAAGGAATACATGTTCCCTGCTTCTTATATACAAGATTAAAAGGAAAACCAAACCTTGAATTATCAATTTTTAATCAGATTTGCAACATTCTCCTATTCCTTACATTTCTTTCAATTACTTTAACTGTTTCCGAATATCCCAGAAATATTTTCTAGAGTTTAGAAACCAACCAACAGCATTTGAAATCAGCATTCAGCAATTTCAGGAACACACTTCTGTTTTAATGTAGTCTTTGTAAACAGTACCCAAAAAGAATACGGCCTCCTGTGCCCTTCATACAGGCTTACAATAAAAAGAGGGAGGGAAAGGACATGCACATCTAGCTAAAACTAAGTGTGCAGAGAGAAATAAACACAACTCCTCTGTTCCAAAGAGATTTTTTTAATTTATTTGTTTTCACTATTTGATGTCCCCCACCGTGATGTTTCGGACACAAAGTGTAGCACAGTAGTAGTAGTAGTAGTAGTAACAAAACATGAATACATTTAAGACATGTTCAATCTAAAAGTACACAAAACATTGGTTTTCCCAGCTACACTGAATGTGGTAATCAATAAACCCAATGTTGTAGAATAAATTGTAGTAGCTTGAGAGTTGAAAAGAAGAGTTATGACTTTGGAATTGTAACACAGGAGAAGTTTAGTCTAGTACAGTCCAGTCTGGTTATGCTACTACGGGAGTGTTATACCTCTGATGAATTAGACCAAATTAATAAGGACTGAGCTTGATACAGCACTAAAATAGAGTTTCCCTAACCCCCACAGCCGATGCTACATTCACTTTCATTAACTGATTGGATATTGTCCATTATGTTCTCTTACAGTTTGTATTTGTTAATTTAAAGCATTTAGACTTTTTTTCTCATTCACCTGTTTTGTCCATGACTGGAATAATGATTGAGTTCATGAAAACTATGACGAAATACATTTAGTCACCAAAATGTGCAGTGATGCTGAGAGAGCAGAGAAGTTTAAAACTGCTGCTTTTGTTGGTTGATCAGAGTCTGCAGTGAACACTACATCAAAAGGATCAAGATGATGCAAGTGTGGAGCAAAGACTGAACAGACACTCTTCAACACACTGACCGACGGCCGCTCAAACCCATCAAACAGTTGGTCACATTTTACGACATAGAAACTTGGGAATGGTTATAATGTTATGCTCCACAAAAAGAAGAACAATTTTGGTGAGTTTGCATTTGTTGTATAATTTTGATTGACTGGTGAACATTTATCTGTGTAAATAAAATCTATTTTCCACTTCTTTAAATTTTTATATATTTGCCAGTTACACGTGAATTCACCAGGTCATTTAAAAACATTTCAGAATACAATGCTCGGGGCAACCATCATCACTGGTCTTATTATAATCAATATCAATCACATGCTGTATGACTATGCATGGATTTATTGATCAAACAGTAAATATGATATGGCATTATCAACAAAATAAATGGTAACACTTTATAAATTCAAAATGAAAAGGCAAACTTTTTCTAGTACTATATTGTGTCCAAATATAGTGTCCAAAGAATTTCTCTTGCGGATCAATTAAGTTTCTCTAAGTCCAAGTCTAAGAACTATTTAGGTGATTTGACTTAATACAGAGGAACTACTTAATTAATAGCCTACCTCCTCCTAACCCCTTAATGAAATTTAGTCTCTCTAAGCCTGTATCATTATTAATAAGCTAATTGTTGTTGTGAATTAAGTATAACTATCTAAATAAATAAATAAACAGTGATACGTTAGGCTAATTGCTACGTGTATGTGAAGTCTTTGTAAATTGCTTTTCCAAAGCTGAGATAACCTGTGCTCTTGCTCTCACATTCATCACCTCTTAAGTGTGAGGCGTTGTCATCCAGTTTCTTCAGCATTAATCTGCAGTAATTGGGCGACATCTCCACTCTTTGTCTCTATATTTGCATTATCTTTATCCATGTGTGCTATTCTGCTGTAACCATGGAAACGCTTGTATTTTTTTTTTTTATTCTTTGCTGATTTTGCATGATGTGGTGAGCAGTGGGCGCCTGATAGTGGGCGTGGATATGACCAGGATGAAATCATTGCAGCTTCTCTAGTTTTACTTTAGCGGCCAAGGGCTATCTCTGTACATGTGACCTTTGACCTCATAGCAGTGGCAATCAAACTGAGAGAAACTGTGAGAGAAAGGTGATGGGTGAACATAAATAATGTTGGCGTACGCTGCATAATGCAAAACTTAGATTCACTGTAATATAACTACTTACATATTTATGCTGGGGTCTATGAGATAAGCTGTGACATTTTTTTCACTCACAGAAGCCTTCACAGCTCTGTAAAAGTTTATCACATTTCCAGGGAGATATTCAGTGCAATGAAACATGAAGCTGCTATTAACACCAGCTAAATCTGACAAAAAAAAAGAGACTAATCCATGCTGGCTAACTCATGAACATGAAAATTTGTAATTAAATATTGATTAAAAAAAAAAAGCAGTTTACAGACACCAGCATAAACATATAATAAAAGATCTTTTTTCATAGTTTTTACTAATTTTTGTAACTTTAATACTGAAGCACCATCTGTTTCAACTGTAGCTTAGTTTCCATACGGTTTAACGTCAGATTAAATAGGCCCCTGGCTCAGACATACACAAAATACAAGATGCAAATTATGCAAAGACATCAAAGCACATCTTCAAACAAGAAATTAAGAAGATTTTAATGGTAAATACAAGTAGCAGTTTTTTTTTCTCGTTTAACCTTTCCTGGAATACATATTGCGTTACAATGATGATTCATTCTAAATCTTGCTCCTGATTGGATGGTGCTAGGTGCTCCAGAGGGACGGTCTGCTGTGATTGGTCATTGATAGTGAGTAAGGACAGAAACAAGGTTATGTTTATGGCTGGGAAAAGTTTCCTCGCTGCTTTTATGCTGTCTTTCCTGTTTTGTTTAGGTTAAATTTAGAAACAGGATGATGTTGAGGTGAGGGTTAAAAAAATTGCTGGTAATACAAAAAACCCAAATTTTTTTCACCTATCGTAACAGAAATTCACATATTACTATGGCAAGCTGAGCTATTGATACACTGCAGTGACAGACTGGGGGATGTTCTGCATGTATGTCTATGGTGGAATGTTCAAGTCACCATGGTGAATTTATTCTTATCCTTTATATTTTTGCTTTTTATTATATTACCGTAAAATCTGGACTTTTGAGTGCACCTGAATACAAGCCGCATGAACTAAATTTGAACAAAATTTTAAAATTGTACATATATAGGCCGCACCTATGAATGTTATTAAGTTCGGGCCATCTGCTTTTATCGCCAAGCTTTTGTTGTCTTTTTCTTCACGCTGCCATCGCCAAAGTCGCCATAGACTCATTGATGCTGAGCTTACATGCAGCAGCTCTATTTCCTTCTTTGACAGTCACATCAATTGTCGTTAACTTAGAAGCTGCATCATCTACATTTCTTCGTGTGTTTTCTATAAGGAGGGTGTGTGTATGAAGTGCAAAATAACTGTTCAAAACACAATCAAATGAGCATCTTCCTCAGTACATTACCCCCCTCTCTCCCCGCGCTCATTGGTGCATGACTCCTGCGAGAGTCGCTGTCCTGTCTGTATCATGTCAGTGTCTTGGAGGATTTCAGCAGATTTCACTCTCTCTCGGGGGCGGGGCTAGTTCTATCAATTAGGTCTGAGTGGATGTCTGGGTACTGAATTTTGAGCTGTTTCTTCTCATCATTTACGCACACGGGTAAGATGTATCCCCCTCAGTCATGTTCATTTAGCATCATAACTTACTTTATCACAAGGCGATAAACAATTTTAGTGTGCTGAGAATATCGCTAGCTAGTGTAGCAACTTCATGTTAACTCTAGATCCATGTGTTACCTGCACACACAGCGGTGCTTTCTGCACTCAGGCTGAACATATGCGCTGTATTACCAAACCATAGACCGTATATATGAATGGACAATGTGCCAAACAAAGAATCCGTCCATATCTGAATCGTTTTTTTAGCCACAGCGTTCAAAGTGTAAGAAAAAAATAGTGACTTATAGTCTGGAATTTATGGTATATTGTGATGTGTAAGATACTCTGTCCAAATAATTTCCCTTGTGGATCAATAAAGTTTGTTTAAGTCTAAGTGACACGGTGTACACATTCACAAACAGTTTAGGTATTTGAGTTTCTACAAAAAAGGTGAGAGCTACAGAAAACCTGTTGGCTAATGTTAACTTGTGACAGTGCAAAATCCTGTAATTCAATTCTTTAGGGTCACATTGTGCTAAATTAAAACTCAGATCAAACTCTAACAAAACCTAAGACAGAGCAGTGCCAACAGTTAGTGTCACACCCCCAAGCAATGCTGAAGAACCATTGGATTTCAACCCATGCTCTGCTGCTGTCATCCCTCTAGTCTTATAGTTATTGATTGGATTTTGTTGATCTGTCTTTGGCGCACTTTTGGCTCAATCAAGTCTAAATCCAGTTAACCACGTGTCAGAGCTTTATGTCAGCAGGCTGTAAAGATGCGCTATACACTATATCTGGATCTGCTCCATCTTTTCACTCGCTTTCTCCCCTTCTCTTCAGGCACATCCCATTAAATATAGTAGCTCGTGTGTGACAGAAAGAAAGCACAAACGTGTGTTGTCCTGCATACAACATCACTGGTATATGTCAAGCTTCACGTAGCATAATCCCTAAAGCGTATTCTACCTTTCAATTTGCATCTGGGCGCGCATACAGCAGCCTGCAGTGCATGCATGAAAACCATATCAGTTTACGTGCAACAAACACTCATATGTATTCAGACAGATGGAAAACATGTGGGTCTCATGTATATGTCCAACCAGCAGACAGGGTCGAGAAGATGGGGCAAGTTTATTTGGCACTGCATTCCTGTTTACCCATCACCCGCCTCACTGCACATGACTGTATTTCATCATAAACAAGCTCTTCTTCTCTGTTTTGGTTTGTCTCGAAGGAAACATCTGCACTGGGGTTAATAATGATGTTTTTCTCTGTCAAAGAGGTTGAGTTTGTTTGTTAGTTTGCTAGAAGTCTAAAGTAATGCTTCAACATTCGTAACATCTTGTAAAAAGGTTGCTAAAGGCACTGAAGTAAATAGCAGGAAAAGCAGTTTTAGTCTGGGTCTGAATGTTTTGAGGCGTTGCTCATCACTTTTCACATTTTTATCAAACCACCATAATAAAATTATTATACTCTGATATTTTACACAAAAGTACACATGTTTTTGATGTTTTGTGTTTCTGTAAAACTATTTAAAACAGCTTTTCAGTTTAAAGGTGCACTGTGTAACTTTTCGTTTGTGGGTCACATTCTTGTTACTATGGTAATGCCATTTCTCTGCTTGTTATGTTTCACAGTACGACATTAAACGGGACTATCGTAAATTCCAGACTATAAGCCGCTACTTTATTCTCACACTTTGAACCCTGCGGCTAATAAAACAATGTGGCTAATATATGGATGGATTCTTTGTTTGGCATATTGTCCATTCATATATATGGTCTATGGTTCGCAGATACGCATGGTCTGAGTGCAGAAAACGCCACAGTCTGTGCGGGAAACACATGGATCTAGGGTTCACATGAAGTTGCTACACTGGCTAGCGATATTGTCAGCACACTCAAATAGTTTATTGCCGTTAAAATTTGTTCTGATGCTAGATGAACATTAGTGAGGGAGATACGTCTTACCCGTACGCATACCTGATTTATAGAACTAGCCTAGCCCGAGAGAGAATCTGAAATCTGATGAAATCCTCCAAGACACTGACATGACACAGACTGGACAGCAACTCTTGTAGGAGTCATGCTCTATAGAGCGCGGAGAGAGACGGGGGTGATGCTTGTGTTTTGAACAGTTATTTTGCGCTTCATATGCACATCCTCCTTATGGAAAATACACAAAGAAATGCAGATGATGGAGCTTTTAAGTTAACAGCAATTGATGTGGCTGTCGAAGAAGGAAATCAAGCTGCTGCAGGTGAGCTCGGCATTATTAAGTCACTGGTGAGATTTTGGCGACAGTACCGTGACAAACTGACTCAATGCAAAAAGAAGACAAAAGCTTTCAGAGGTGATAAAAGCGGATGGCCTAAACTTGAAAATGTTCTTGAAGACGTGGACACCTGCGGCTTATATTCAGATGCAGCCTATATATGTACAATTTTAAAATGTTGTTAAAATTTTGTTGATGCTGCTTATATTCAGGTGCGCGTAATAGTCTGGAAAATACGGTACCTTACATTTATTCAGTTACAGGTGGATTTATTGCTCAAAAAGACCTAGAAAAACAGGCATTCTGTCTTTGAGCAGAGTTGTCTCTTCACAGAACTGACCTGTAACTTGGTCTGGTTTGGTCTCCATGAAGATAGATTTAATGCCATGCTATGAAACATTCCAGATAAAGCAATAATATCTCCATGAAGAAAAGCATTTAACAAACCCTCTACTAGAAAAGTGACAAAATGCACCTTTTCTGCAGTTAAAATCATGAACAGTCTTGACGAATGACTGAAAGGATCATACTTACTCTTCTGTGTAATTTCATTGTCATTACTTAAGTTTTATTAATTTGATAGATTCTTTAACCTATAATTATTGTATTTTAATTTCAAATGAACTTGTAATGCTCCCTTTTTCCAATAAAGCGCTTTGTTACGTTATGTGTGACTGTGCTATAAATACGTTGCCTTACCTTGCCTTTGCCTGTTTTCAACATTTCATCAAACGCACCCTTGTAGTAATTTATTATTGAATAAAAACACATGTAGGCCTGTAGCTTAAAACACTTCAGCACTAAACACAGTGAAAGTTTTTGCTTAATTATACAGTAAAACCAGTCCAATTACAAACAAAACAGGGAAAGCATGCTGCGTGTGCTGTTAATTAGCACAACTGTGGTATTCTGGCATAATCCAATCTGTTCCCTGTGGTCTCCAAATGAACTGGAGTCCGGATAAATCATGTTGTTTTCCACACTTTTCTCCATTGAACACTACCCTCCAAAGATGTTCAATCAGAGTTACACATGCAAGGAGGATGTCCACAGGCTCCATTCACTAATTTAGCCTCAAGACACACACCACAATAATTTAATGTGTTTAAGATAAACAATGTACAGGCAGAGTGGTTCAAATATTGCTGTTCTGGGAGTTTCTTGGGAGGGGTTTTGGTTTTGAGAAGTTGCAGAGGTATTGGAACATTGGTAAATTCAGAGGAAATGTTCAATAATCCCTAATAAAACTTTAGTCCTACCTGTACTAATGAGTTCAATTGAAGCTTGTGGCCAAAGAACATAAAATACACTGTGATGTTGTGTTTTGCTGTCTTCTGATGTTTCATTGACTATACAAATCCACTATAGAAACATAAGAGTACATTTATTATACCACAATGGGGAATTCCAATGTTGCAGCGCAAAGTTCCAGAGCACAGGAAAATACAAATGTACAATCAGTAGTCAAAATAAATAACTCCTAACTTTTATTTAAAAAAAATATATACTTGACCAATATTAGAAATACTTAGAATAGAGATACAAAAAGCCATGAAGATATCTCTCTTTCAGCTATGTCACTCACAGTACAATATATTTTTTTGTTTTATCTTGCATCGGGCTACAGAGCACAGCACCTCAAACCAACCAAATCATTTTCATTCAAATTTAATTAAAGCAGAAAATCACAGCTCAAATGATGTAAGTGGGGTGACTGATTCATAAATATATGCATGCCCTAGTGCTGACCTCTTACACTGGAGAGGCCCATTGAACAGAGTGGCGATGACAAATAGACTCATTCACATGTAGACCGCCTGCGTCACAGTCAAACCAGTCCCAGTGGAAACAAGAGAGAGTCATGGGGCCAGGTGTGAGCTCTCCCTTCCTCTAAAAAGGCCATTTATTATCGGTCTCCAGCTCTTTCAGTGCACTTTATAAAGTAATTGTCAGATTTAGATGAAAATGAAAGTTCTGAATCTTTTTTTGTGTGTGTGTGTAATATCAAAGTGAAAGATTGGTTGTCAAAAAGTACCGGATACTCATTTTAATGATACTGAAATAAAAGGGACAAAATGTGACCTTTTCTGAGTAGTTTAAAATGGTCTTGCTCTTTACTAGAATCAGTATAAGACCACTTGGTGATGGAGAAACAAGAACAAACTACTATTATTTTGTGTTGAAATGTCTATTGTGTTGTGAAAATAAGTATAGCCAATATATTTTATCATTGTAATTTCAGTATCAAGCCTCTTCCCGGATTGGCGTCACCGGGGCCTCACCCTGGAGCCAGGCCTGGGGTGGGTGCTCGTCAGCAAGCGCCTGGTGGCCGGGCCTTCCCCCACGGGGCTCGGCCGGGCTTAGCCCGAAAGAGCGACGTGGGGCCGTCCTCACGTGGGCCCACCACCCGCGGGAGGAGCCATATGGGGCCGGTGCAGAGATATCTGGGTGGCAGTCGACGGTGTGGGCCTCGGTGACCGGATTTCCGGACATGGAGACTAGCTCTGGGGACATGGAATGTCACCTCGCTGGGGGGAAAGGAGCCTGAGCTTGTGCGGGAGGTTGAGCGTTACCGACTAGATATAGTCGGCCTCACCTCCACGCACAGTTTGGGCTCTGGAACCCAACTCCTTGAGAGGGGCTGGACTCTCCATTTCTCTGGCGTTGGCCGCGGGGAGCGGCGGCGGGCTGGTGTGGGCCTGCTCATTGCTCCACAGCTCAGCCACTGTGTGTTGGAGTTCACCCCGGTGAACGAGAGGGTCGCGTCCCTGCGCCTTCGGGTCGGGGACAGGTCTCTCACTGTGGTGTCGGCCTACGGGCCGAACAGCAGTGCTGAGTACCCGGCCTTCTTGGAGTCCTTGGGAGGGGTACAAGACAGTGCACCGACCGGGGACTCCGTTGTTCTCCTGGGGGACTTCAACACCCACGTGGGCAACGACAGTGACACCTAGAGAGGGGTGATTGGGAGGAACGGCCTCCCCGATCTGAACCCGTGTTTTGTTATTGGACTTCTGTGCTAGTCACGGTTTGTCCATAACGAACACCATGTTCGAGCACAAGGGTGTCCATAAGTGCACGTGGCATCAGGACACCCTAGGCCGGAGGTCGATGATCGACTTGTAGTCGTGTCATCTGATCTCCGGCCGCGTGTCTTGGACACTCGGGTGAAGAGAGGGGCTGAGCTGTCAACTGATCACCACCTGGTTGTGAGTTGGGTTCGCTGGCGGAGGAGGAAGCCGGTAAGAACTGGCAGGCCCAAGCGTGTAGTGAGGGTCTGTTGGGAACGTCTGGCAGAGCCCTCTGTCAGAGGGACTTTCAACTCGCACCTCCGGGAGGACTTCTCCCGGATTCCGGGGGAGGCTGGAGATATGGAGTCCGAGTGGGCTTCATTCTCTGCCTCTATTGTCAATGCGGCTGCCCGGAGCCGTGGGCGTAAGGTCTGTGGTGCCTGTCGCGGCGGCAATCCCCGAACCCGGTGGTGGACACCGGAAGTAAGGGATGCTGTCAAGCTGAAGAAGGAGTCCTATCGGGCCTTGCTGGCTCGGGGGACTCCTGAAGCAGCTGACGGGTACCGGCGGGCCAAGTGTGCTGCAGCCCGTGTGGTCGCGGAGGCAAAAACTCGGAGCTGGGAGGAGTTCGGGGAGGCCATGGAGGAGGACTATCGGATGGCCTCAAAGAGGACTGGCAAACCGGTGTGATGGTCCCTCTGTATAAGAAGGGGGACCGGAGGGTGTGTTCCAACTATAGGGGGATCACACTCCTCAGCCTTCCCGGTAAGGTCTATGCCAGGGTACTGGAGAGGAGAATCCAGCCGATAGTCGAACCTCGGATCCAGGAAGAGCAGTGTGGTTTTCGTCCTGGCCGTGGAACACTGGACCAGCTCTACACCCTCCATAGGGTGCTTGAGGGTTCATGGGAGTTTGCCCAACCAGTCCACATGTGCTTTGTGGACTTTGAGAAGGCATTCGACCGTGTCCCTCGTGGTGTCCTGTGGGGGGTGCTCTGGGAGTATGGGGTCCGGGGCCCTTTGCTAAGGGCTGTCCGGTCCCTGTATGACCGGAGCAGGAGCTGTGTTCGCATTGCCGGCAGTAAGTCAGACCTGTTCCCGGCGCATGTTGGACTCCGCCAGGGCTGCCCTTTGTCACCGGTTCTGTTCATTGTATTTATGGACAGAATTTCTAGGTGCAGTCAGGGGCCGGAGGAGGTCCGGTTTGGGGACCACAGGATCTCATCTCTGCTGTTTGCGGATGATTTTGTCCTGTTGGCTTCATCGAACCAGGACCTGCAATGTGCACTGGGGCGGTTTGCAGCCGAGTGTGAAGTGGCTGGGATGAAGATCAGCTCTTCTAAGTCTGAGGCCATGGTTCTCAACCGGAAAAAGGTGGCTTGCCCTCTCCGGGTGGGTGGGGAGTCTTTGCCTCAAGTGGAGGAGTTCAAGTATCTCGGGGTCTTGTTCACGAGTGAGGGAAGGACGGAACGTGAGATTGACAGGCGGATCGGTGCAGCTTCGGCAGTGATGCGGTCGCTGTATCGGACCGTTGTGGTGAAGAGGGAGCTGAGCCGAAAGGTGAAGCTCTCGATTTACCGGTCAGTCTTCGTTCCTACTCTCACCTATGGTCATGAGCTCTGGGTAGTGACCGAAAGGACGAGATCGCAGATACAAGCGCTTGAAATGGGTTTCCTCCGCAGGGTGGCTGGGCGCTCCCTTAGAGATAGGGTGAGGAGCTCAGTCACACGGGAGGAGCTCGGAGTAGAGCCGCTGCTCCTCCACGTCGAGAGGAGCCAGTTGAGGTGGCTCGGGCATCTGTTTCGGATGCCTCCTGGGCGCCCCCCTCGGGAGGTGTTCCGGGCATGTCCCACCGGGAGGAAGCCCTAGGGAAGACCCAGGACACGCTGGAGAGACTATGTCTCTCGGCTGGCCTGGGAACGCCTCGGGGTCCCCCCGGAGGAGCTGGAGGACGTGTCTGGGGTGAAGGAAGTCTGGGAGTCCCTGCTTAGGCTGCTGCCTCTGCGACCCGGCCCTGGATAAGCGGACGAAAATGGATGGATGGATGGAAGCCTCTTCCCTAGTAATGGAAACACGTTTGAAATGTTATTATTGTGACAGTTCTAACTCTCATCGTGGAAAACATGTGTTTTAGTCTGGGATTTCAGAAAGAGTGTTCAAAGAGGCATTTATTGTGTATATACATATACAGCCTAAGAGAAATATGGAAACTAATGCAGAAATCACTCATAGAGGATAGACCTTGACTGCTTTCATCTGACATGGTAATGTGGAAAGACAGCCCATTTAATATAACATTTGTCTGATATAAATAGTGTCTTGCCTTCAACTAAATAGTGTGCATATGCTTCACATCTCGATCAATTTCATAATCAAATAAAAATATAGGTCTGAATGCAGAAAGCATCATCAAGATCAGTACTACAGATTGCTTTGTTGAATGTTTGAAAACACTCTCTTTTGAATTAATCTAAAGTCCTTTCAGCACACTTTAATCCATATTATTGACTTCATTTTTCTGATTTTGGCTTTGTCCTCACACAGCTCTACTACCCTCCCTTATTGTCTTTGTTCATAGCACATCTGTCTCCTGTTCTGACACTTACTTTTGATTGCTTCCAATATACTTTCCTTTCAAACAGTGGGGCATTTGAAGACCTGTGTAAAACTATGTGTGCAATAGTACAGATAAAGCGAAGCAGGAAGGCATTTAATCTCTTCTTTATTTACAATACACTGCAGCAATGGTCTGTCCATGACAGAGCAATGCTCACTTCACAATCATCTTTATTTAAGATCACAGGTCAACTCCTGAGCTCTAAATCACATTTAACTTTGCCAATAAACTGCCAGTCTGCGTGAAAAATACAGACATGTTTTCCACTCAACATCAAAATGGCAATGTTTAAATTCTAATGACCGCACAATGAGTACAAATGTCTCCACATCAACACATTATGACAATCTTCAAAACAGTCCAAATGAAAGAGGGACCAATGCCACCCGTTCCCAGTGATTTGTGCATGCACCAGTGCAGCATGGCAATGATGGGAGACTTCTGTCTGATGAAGGGATCCCACTCCAGGATCAATCCATCTGATTTAAAGGCCAATTTCGAGGGCTGAGAGCGCCCCGGGCATTGATCTGAAAATCGCCCTGAATGTTTGCCAATGAGCATATTGTACACGACACATCCACAAGTCCATGCTTTGTGCTGTTAGACCATGTAAGGAATAATACTGTCCGTAGAGAAGCCCTGTTTGATGTATTTTATTGCACACTTGGTCAGTTTTTGTCCAGCGATCAATAATCCCACAGTGTTTTTTTCAGCAGCTCAGGATCTTGATGAAAGCGCGCCTGAACTCGATGTTGAAGGTGGTATAGATGACCGGGTTCAGGGCACTGTTGACGTAGCCCAGCCAGGTGAAGGCGCTGTAGAGCGAGGTAGGCACCCAGCAAGTCCGGCAATGAGTGTTCAAGATGTGAGTCACAAAGAAGGGCAGCCAGCAGATGAGAAACACCCCTGGAGACACGCAGAAATAAGAATAAAAATAACTATAATATACAAAAAGTACTTATATTCTTTTATTTACCAGGTCTCTAATTAATGTTTGTTTTCTGGAAGTGACACTTTGAGAGATTCCCTGTGTTGGTTCACAATGGTTGAAGAGAATGACCATTTATTTCTTTATTTTTAAGTTATGCTACAAAATAAAATTAACTTAACTATTTTGTTAAAAGAATCTCTTTGTGAATATATCATAACTGTTTGAAGGACAAAGATGAATTAAATAGTTTCCTTTCTATTGTAAACAATGGGGAACAAGGGAGATGTATCATATTGATTTTAAAATGATGAGGACTTGACTGGTAAGTGGTGACATGATGGCCCTGTCTCATTTTAACATTATGGTAAGAACCAGAAACTACATCAGCAATCTATAACTCTAAATGTCTAAATGTTGCTCCTCACAGTTTTATATCTGCTGTGCTTTGTTTGATTCTTTGTTTGATTGTTGTATGTGAAATCTTCAGTAAATATTTAAATTAAAAAGACTGTATGCTAATGCACTGTTATTAGCATTTTTTCTCTTGGTTAAAATTCAAAAATCTTCAAATACATGCAAAAAGTCATCACACCTCCAACCTCGAATAGAGAACAAAAAGCCGTTTAAACAGGAACAATGATGATGATAATATGTGAAAACTGCTACAACACATGAAAAACGAATAGTATGAAGAAAAGCAGTAAATATGTCATAGAGCTTATATACAGGCATCCATGACACCTGCTCAGACTGCCATTTAAATCCAATTTGGTCACACACATGGGGGACACTGTGGTCAGGGTGCTTGTGTGCGCTCACATGTGGGGGCTTGATCACACCAAAGCAACTGAATCTAATAGAATCTGTGACATTCGACCTCAGTGTTACAACCTGATCTGTAAGTACACACAGAGGTCTCTCATGAACGCACTCACTGACACCTCAAGGCGTGTGTGATCTGGGTTTGTCAAGTAAAGCACCAGACGTATTTAATTACACTTTTAAATCACTGTTGTCTAATGGTATCTTGCATATTTATTCACCCATTGTGTTGTATGCATTTAACAAGAACACTTTTAGTTAGCCTGTACCTGATTCATAAGTTTTTCTTGCCAAGACGACTGCTCTTTACATCATGGTAACAGCTAAATCAGAAAAAATGGAAACTGTAAAATATAATTCATTTATTTTACATTGCATTTTCTCTGGATATAACTAATGCAGGAGCTACTGACAGGGTTACATTTTTGTCCAATCAGGCACATAGAGACGGTATAAATGGATATAGCTATCCCTCAAGCTGTTGCATTCCAAATAGGGGGTTCATGGGGGTTCTTACGGTTCCATCAACTCCAATTGACTTTACACTGAAAAACTGTCACCCCTCTCTCTGTGACTGCTGCAGTGAGCCTCATTATTTTGGTCTTAAAATGTTCATATTTACCCGCTCTGCATGATCCTGGTGTTTTTATTTTTCTATTTCATCCTATAAATAAATTCCTATTCCTCATTATAATTTATAGGCTCGTGAGCTTCGTTTGACGGGTGCCGAATGCAATGGATGGCTTCACATTCCCTTAGTCCACTTGTTTATACAGTCTATAATCAGGCATATTGTTATTAACCAACTGCCTGACACTGTTTTATCCACTTTATCCTCTGTCACTTGCATTTTCAAGAGTAACAAAAAAGAACAAATAGGATAAGGAAACAACTGCACGACTATCGCACACATTTGTTTCTGTGTCAAAGGACATATTGCCTGTGGCACAAAAGACTAAATGGGTGGGGCTCATAGTTCAAACTAAAACATGTTCCTGACTCATGGTTTGCAATCAGATACAGTCTTTTTAAAATGAAACTGTTCTGAATTTTTTTTTTCTTTTTTTTACCTCTTCCTACACCTGCACTGCTTTTTTCCTACAAGGGTTAGATGGAAAAAGATTTAATTTGGATATAGCGCCCATTTTTACACAGGTCTTGCATATTATCTTGCAAACTATTTTACACATTTGAATATTACAGAAAATGATAGCAATAGTAATTTCAGGTCATATGATTTCTGTACATTTATTTCACTCACAGTTTAATGTATTTGTTTATGTGAGCGTGTCTGAACAATGCCAGGTATACAGTGCGGTGAGGAGCTCTTATACACTCCTTAACCTGAACATTTCACCACAACAGCCTTTGAATAACACCAATTAAATTTCTATAGCATTTACTGTGCGTTGAATAACAGTCAGAGGGAGCCTGTTTACAAAGAGGCCAAGTGTTGTGTGAGTGTGCTTCTATGATAAGTCAAGTGTTTGTGTAAAGCCTGTTTTGGCCGGACCAGTGGATGTATTAACTCTAAAAATCCACCAGGCTTACTGTAAGACATACGGGCCTGTCACGATAATTGCTATATCGACTTATCGTTCCGTATGTGAAAGCCAGAACAATATATTTTTGTGATCAGTATTTATCATGTATACTTTTTCTTTGCACTACTGCCAATTTTTATTTTATTTATTTATTTATTTATTTTTGGCTATATGATGAGATTTAAGCTGTTAAAGGTTGAATTATTAACTTGGTCACATGGTAAATGGTCACATTTCTCTATAGCGCTTTTCCACCTTCAAGGCACTCAAAGGGCTTTACAACAAGGAACCACTCACCCATTCATACACACATTCACTCACCAGTGTACGCAGACACTGTGGCCAAGGACACAATGGCAGCATTCATCTGTGGGAGCTGGAATCACACCAGCCAACCTGTGGGTCAGTGCATCTGACCGCTCAACCTGTGATGTTTATGTCGAGAGCTGGATTCGAACCACCAACCTTCAGATCAGTGGGTGAATGTGTAATAACTTCTATATGACTCATCAAGTTCTGAAGTGTTTCATTCATGCTCATGTTTTTTAACAATAATGCAAATTTAGAATAGTTTTTGTTGTATGAATTTGCTCTTGGGTTATTGTGTCAGTAGTATAAATTAGTATAATCGTTTGTTGTCTATTTTTACTTAAGCCATATATCTTATTTCAAAATTTGTTTCCATGACAGGCCAAAGGACATACATCTACTAAACTGCATATGACAATTGTGTTTTTGAAATTCTTGCGTTGTTTTTTATCAGTCAGAATGTGAAAAGTTGAAAAAGTGGAAAATTACAGGAGTTTTAAAAATGAATGCCTATCAAAGTCATCAAGCACAAGGCACAGTTTTGGCAGGCAGTTTCAACATTAATTTAAGAAAATAAAAGTGTGGTCACATTTTGTCAAGTAACTATTATGTAAAATTGACAATAATAGGCCCTTATTTATATTATATGGTTGCTAGAAATGTCCTCTGCCTAAAATGAGGCATAAAAGGTGATTTTACAGAATTGTTATAATGATCCGGTCATTGCAAAAACATTTTCTTTGTACGTTTGATTTTGTGAAGTATAACATCAGCCTGCCCAGGTACTACAGGTGGAAGTGCTCCAACCTGGTGCAGTGCATCTCTCCTGTTAAGGTTAATGTATATAGTGCACTGTCCCTGTCTCATTAAATAAATCAATTTAACTAAACATGTTGCATCTCCTGCCTGTGCCTGACCAAGAAGTGAGATTAAAGATACACTGTGTAACTTTCCTGCCGGTGGTCCACTTGTCTTCATGAAAATGTTACTGCTTTGCCTGTTATATTCCACAGTATGGCATTAAACATATCAGTCATTGAGTATAATATTACTTAAACTGTAAGCACTTTATTACCAAACAAAACAATGGAAAAAAAACTACATTCTTGCTGTGAGAGGTGTCACTATCACCACAGATCTGACCTCTAATTTGGCCCAGTGGCATAACCTACTTGTCTCCATGGAGATAAGTTTAATTCCATACAGTGGAAGATTTTAGTCATGCAATAACATCTCCATGGAGACAAGCATGTGGCTGACCCTCCTTGGTTGGGGCTCTGTCACCTACTTATTTCTATTGTAATGTCATTGCTCTGCCTGGAAGGTCCCACAGCTTTACCTTACATTTAATATTACAGGTGGTTTTATACATTTTATATACAGTATATAAAATACATTCTGAATGTGAGCGGGGTTGCCTCTCCATAGACCTGACCTGTAACCCCTGCACATTTAAATACCACTGTACTAGTTACCTTTTAGTGAAACGTGTGGCCCGACTTGTCATACGCACTTACTCTCAAACACAGAGTAAAGATAAGCCCGTCACAGATGACAGCATGTGACATCGGTGGTGAAAAGCAGGTGAGAAGCCCATTTGTGGCGCACCAGTATGTTCCCTGACACTGTAATGCGATCAGACACCTTTGATGAGGCTTTGGAGATGGCAGATGTGAGTGGGGCCGTAGTTAACTGGACCTGGCTCGCTGTGGACCTGGTGCTAATTGGAGCGTGTGGAAACCATGTCAGAAAACTCCCAAGTAACCCGCAGTGAGCGAGACATTGGTGACATTTCTGCACGATTTATTCTGGCTTTGTCAAATAAGCCCCAAATGCACAAATGGACTGTGTTATGAAGTCTGAGGTACAGAGTGTTACAGGTGAATGGTTTCAGACAGCATGAGCTAGCCAAGTTGTTACGCCTGTATTAGATTTTAATTTCATTTTTGTAGCATCTGACAGTGAATTAGAAGAGGTCCCAGGTCAATAGATTCTGCCAATAAAAATAACTCATTGTCATTGTCAGTGTCAGTGTCATTTTCGTATTATAATATACCTTGTGTTTATTAGTTACAAAAAATAAATCACATTTTGGATCACATTTTTTAATTGATCTATTTCTATTTTAGATGGAATTGTGATTTAATAAAATGAAAAACATATAAAAAATGTCAGTATTTATTTCATGAACATAAACATGGAACACTTTTAACAATTAACTATTTATTATTCCAAAGTTCTGTATTCTGAATGTCACCAAATGGAAAAGTAACTATACCCGAACACAGGTACTCAAACTAGTATTGAAAATAGAATCCTCAGAATCTTTTCGGTACATGTATTCAGTCACTTCCCAATATTGGCTGTGGACCTTTCCATTAAAAAAAAATCTAACCATATCATAGACGATTAGAAGTGACTGAATCTCGATCTCGATTAAAATTCAATCAATTGCCCAGCCCAAGCAGAGCATCCACAATTTACCCAGGAGGTACTGGTTTAATTTTCCACTGGCACAAATCCTACATCATCCACCCACAGGAAGCCAGCATACTGTCAAATTCAAGACTTGTTTATATTCCAAGTAGTGGAGATGGACAGAGACAGGCGAGATGATCTGCTATTACTGAATACTTTTGCAGGTTGAAATCTGTTCCTCTTTTATGCATTTTAAGAATACACAAAGAGCCGGGGCTTATTCTCACTTTTCTTCAGGTCTGCAATTATACTGACAATGGACTGAAAATGTTCTGACAAAAGGACAGGCAATCATTAACTACAACTAGATGTTTCTGCAGAGTAGAACTTTATGGTAGAATCACCAGATATTTTGCTATATACTTCTGAATTTAACTTCATTTTATTGGAAGTAGGAGTTCAAGATTTTAACTGTCTAAAAAGGCTTTTATTGTGACAACGCACTATACTCAATATACATTTTAAATCCCTAATTGTTGGAAATAACATAAATAAGATAAGATTAGAGAAACTTGATTTGTCCTACAATGATGCAATTCTACTGTTCCAATACAAAATTCAGGAACAGCAGGAAAAAGATTTCAGGCAAAAATGAAAAGATGCTATTAAAATAGACTTAGAGCTAATCATTTAAACTAGAATACTAAAACAGAGTAACTAGAATATTTGAACTTTAACTATTGAGTTAAAGCTACCATCAGTAAGTTTATTCATTTTTTTAACCAGTAGATGGCAGATGTTCCCCTGTTTCCTCCTCCCTACACCTGTCATTTGTTCAAGCTTACCTGTGCTCTCTGGTGTTCTTCTGACAGACCAAAGCCAGCACACTATCAGACTGCAGTAGCACAGATAGTATCTACTGGTGATATGAGAGAATACAGCAGGGGCAAGTCAGCCAATCTAATTACAGATGGTGACTTTAAGATACAAAAAGAGTGTAAAGATAATAAAATACAACACTGTGCAGGTACAGTAAAAATACAAGGTTACACAACCATTATGTACAGATCTCAGCAGAATCTGGCTCTTACTTGATACTGTGTGTCTGTGTGTACAATCCCTCAGTCGTCCAGGTAGAATCCACGGCAAAGGAAAAATTCTATTTGTCAATGAGACAAACCTAAACAAGTAGGTGCATTAGTTTAGGAGTACTTTCACTGTAGTTAGCTCCCCCCTTCAGGCAGATATAAGGCAGTGTCCATCAGCATCTGACCAGAATTGAAGCAGCAGCTTGGATGAGCTGCGAAATGTTTTTGACTAAAAATGTCTCGGTGACAAATTGAATTTCTCCTTTGCCTTACTTGATACTATAAAAACGGACAAGGTACAAACCTAAGGCACATCGACCGAAAATATTAAAAGTTCTTTATTACATGGGGATGGATGCCAGCGCTTTTCTACTTTTAATCTTTTCAGTCAGTGTGCCTCAGGTTTGTACCTTGGACATTTTTACAATATCAAGTAAGTAAACATTCTGCTGAGATTTGAACTCAACCCTTGCAGAGTACCTGTAATGTGATTTTAAAGATTTTTTCTGCCCTGGTAAAGTGCTCTACCTTTCCTCTTAAAATGAAGATTATACACAGACTTTTACTTTGCTCCATGTTTTTTTGCTGAGCATGGCACTCACCTAGCACTATAGCCAGCATCTGTGTGGCCTTCTTCTCCCGGGCGTGCATGCTCCTGAAGCGGGGGTTGTTGAGGTGGGACGTGGGTCTGAGAGCTGTGTGCGTGCGCCCGTTGGATAGGTCCTTTACCTCACAGCTCATGCGAATCGGAGGCCTGTCATTGGGGGTGCTGTCGTCTGCCTCCTCCTCTATGTCCTCGCGCTCCTGCTCGAGGTCCAGCTCCGTCCGGCCACATGATGCGTGACTGATGCTGCAGTAGTTCTGAGTGTCCACTGGGGGCAGCATAGAGTTCTCCACTGGCCCCGTTTTGGGACGTTTGCGCCACAGACATCCCGACAGCAGGCTGGGTTTAGGTGGAGGCTCTACACTTTGCTGTTAACACAAAAGCATACATAAAGGACTATTGTTCTCACAGGGCCGCTGCTGATAGCAATTGTCTTTTATTTCTCAAGGTGCACAAAAATAAATGTTTGGCAGTCCAATTTCAGCAACACATCTCAACATTGTCACTGTCTATATGCACAGTACTGCTGCTGGTTGGGTGGACCATTACACTCCATTCACTCCACTTCAAAGCCATTCTGTGCCTGCAATTTTCTTGTTTCCTTTTTTATAACACTTTTCATGTCTGTAATGCATCATTTGCCACGCACACGCACATTAAAAAAAGAAACTATAAAAATCAATGTCAAAAACAAACATTATATAAAATCATCTAATTTTACATTCTAACGACCTATAAATAGCTAGAGCACCCCCTGGAGGGGGTTGGAAACCATAGTTCTATAACAAAAATACAGGGGCGAATTGAAACACTGTCAACAGAACAAATGCCTAAATTGGGACACTTACATCGCACTAAAGCTGCTAAATCGTTCGTTAAAATCATGGCGGAGGGAGATAAACATCACTAAAGACCTCATCAGTGCGGCTCATTCATGTAGTACAGCTGTAATTGTGTAGCAGGAAATCCAGTGGCATTATTATTGAAGACCTGCATTTAAACTTTATTACCCTTTTTATGTCCATTTGCCTTTAGCCCCAGATCAAAACTGTGGCACTAAAACAGACACAACTGACATCTTTCAGTGTTTTTTTTTTTTATTTGCAATTGTTTTGAGTCATTCTGAGCCACGTTATATCTTTAGTTTATTCCACTGAATGCACTTGGCAAAACCATCAAAGCCCCTTTGTTTGGATACCAGTGATTGCTCAGCTTTCCTTCCTCTTCTGTAAAGATTTGTTGTGTCTGTTTGGGGAAGAGCTAGAGTATTACTGTGAACAAAAGTCAGACAGTTTAAGGCACTTTCATTATATCTCATAAGCACGGTGCAGAAAGCCACTGTAAAGACACAGGGCCCCACAGCGCCGTTAGTATTCATTGCAGAGGAGACAGACACTGAGCCGCATATAGCTTCAAAATGCAATAAATCATCCTTATGGCTTATTCATTGATCTTTTCTAAGTATTACAACATATACATTATAATTTACCGCCGTGATCATACCAAGCTGCTCTCTAACTTCTAATTACTTTTTCCTGTGAAGTAATTACCCACACCACTGTTCTACATATTTCACTGTGTTTAATTGTTTTATCTCAACATTATTTGCAGCCACTCATGCCCACGCATACACTTTTATCATCCTCTATGCACTTATATTATATTCCATGTTGACGTCTATGGAAAATTACTGTTATGCATATGAATGAAGACTTGTATTAGTATTGTAGATGCTGAATTCATTGCATCACCTATAGACCAGGTAAATAGTGACTGGCCAGGCTGCACAATCTTCATTTTGTGCACCTTTTTGCGGACCCCTGAGCCGAGACCAAGCATCAGGAACACAAACCACAGCTGAATGAAAGTACACATGACTAGCTATAAACAGTGGAGCCTTGCCTGCAGTGGATGCAAGGGTTAGCCAAGCATTAGACCACTATTCAGCAAAACTAGAGCAGAGAGAAAGTAGAGACCCAGGAGTGTTACCGTGATGTGGGATGGAGCAGATGAATATATAGCACGTACCACTTTAATCCTGATAGGTGACAGGTCTTGCTTGGCCTTGGGAGTCTCTTCTTGTAGACAGGTCTCCTAAGGGACAGCACACAGGTTCAACATAGAAATGGTTTTCACAGAAGAATGAACAGCCCTGCCACAGTCTCGTCTGTTTACAGGTATGTGGAGCTATATTTGTCTCTGTGTGTTTTAAGGAGACGCATAAATATATGTACCTGGCTGACACATGTGGAACAGGTCACAGTAAGAGCATGTAGTAAAATCAAGGTCTACTGTAAATGGGGGAAGTGGGGTTTTATTGTGGTGTGAAGGATTGGGCAGAGCGCAGCCCACTCAATAAATTTCAAGTGGTAAAAATACCTGTGTGCAAAAGACAAATGGGTTATAAAACTGAAAATTATTATTACATTATACGATCATGGTAACACTGGCCAGTTCCTCCCAGTCTCGTAAAGGTTTTGGTGTTTAAATGCACTTGGAACATGTTTTTATTGGTGTGCATGTACAGTGTGGTTAAAAGAATATAATCCACGCTGCTAGTGTTGTTATAAACATTCAGTTTTGAAAAAAACAGGCTTGTTTCTATATACCAATTTTACAATGATAAAAATATATAAAAATGCAATTTTCAATCCAACATAACTGTACATTTTCTTTAATATTACAGGTAGACTTTCAAGCAACACCATTCTAAAATTGCCAAATGTTTTAATTTGTCCAATTTATGTGCTTGTGTCAGTATCAGTACCTACTGAGATAAAGTATCTAGTTTTTAGTGACTATTGATTTTTTTTACAACCCTGTCTGCTTGTATTGATCAGTCTTCTAACTTTATTATTAAGGTTCTTACTGGGTGAGTGTTTATTTTATTTGGATGTGCATGATATGTGTATGATATTTAGTGGACTGATGGCTATGCTTTAACTGCATTTGAGGTGAGTACTAAACATAGTGATGCCAGTGCCTAGCTCTTTGCTCTCAGAGGATTTGTATTCCCAGAAGAGGAAGAAGTCAGAGAAGAGGTACACATACATATTCAGTGCAAATAGGAACCCTGTCTCTTTTAGATAAAGTAATACAGTTAGTAATGCTCGTGTTTTTTTTCACAAATCTAATCACTTGTTCAATATGCATATGCGCTGTTACCAAGATGAACTAAAAGCACTGACTGGTAGCTATAAAGTAGATTTAATATTGGCAGCACTTTCGGCAGCTTGAGTATTTTCATTTAAAACACAAATTAGCAGTAATGACTCAATAGCTTGCAAATGTTGAACATTCCCCTTTGCTGACATTTCTAGGAAGTGTGTGCTGTTCAGTAATATCATTTAATTAAACTGTCTGTGCATCAGTGAAAGTAAAAAGCAGAGTGCCTTGTCTGCAAAAAGACAAAATTACAAATGAGTAATCGCACCACTTCAGCTTAGCTCTTTCAAATAGAACCTGCATTCAAAGCATACCGAGCACAGAATACACTTCACTCAAGTATAGAAGAAAAACAAATTGATTAAATTCTTATGTCTCATACCAGAAGCAAAGCATGGTGTTTTGCCCAAGGACACATCAGCAGACTGACGTAGAAGCCCGCCGCCAACCTCTTTTATAACCATAGATGATCAATGAAGGGTCAGCCATTGGAGAAACAATTTAGAACAGTTTTGAGATTCAAAGAATTAAAAGGATTTGAAACATAACTCACATTTCTAAATATCAGTTTCAGCTCATGATCCTGTATCTTTCTCTACGTATAGATTTTTATTTACATTTCTGTCTGCCTATAGGATAGTGATACAGCTGTTTTGCTGCAATGACACAAGACACTGTAAGATATCAGCACTGTGAAGCGAATAATAAAATAATAAAATTAGGGCAGTGACATTACAACTGCTGACTCAATTTTCACCTTAAATAAATTCATTTTTCTTTGTGCATACCGTTCTTTGGCTGACTTACACCATTTGAACTCTACTCCTTCAAGGCCTGGGTCCCTGCTGATGTGTGGCTCCTCTACTCACGGCTGCCTCCCCAAACTGGCTCAACCAAAACCAATTATCTGTAACCTACTGCTAAAATCTAGGCCTTCTACTGTGAAGTTCTGTGCAATCAAGTGTATAATAAAAAATAACACAGGGGGAGACAAATCTGAGGTCCATTATTGGAAAAGCTCAAAGGGAGGCTGGTGTTGTTATTTCTCAGGAATGGCTGATACAGTGTCATTTTAAAATAGGAGGATGAGACGGATATTGACCTAACTCTCCTTGCCTCGGGATAAAGATATTCATTTGTGTGATAGATGGATCTGGGGCAACTGTTGGATTGACACATGTAGATCAAAGAAGTGTCAAGAATAAGAACTGCATTGCAATGAGTTAGTTTGAATTGAGAATAAACATTGTCACCCTTGCTCTTTTAAAGGTCCTACAAGTTACACAAACTTTTGTGAGGTTTAAAGATGCACTGTGTAACTTTGTGGATGGGAGTAAGTCACCTGCTTGTTTCAATGGATATGTCATTGCTCTATTTGCAATATTCCACAGTGTGACATTAAACAGCTCTACCTTACATTTATTAAATTACAAGTAGTTTTATAGCTCAACAGTAACTGGAAAAACAGGCATTCTGACTGTGAGTGGGGATGCTTCTCCACATATATGACCTATAACTTAGGTTAGGTTTGGTCTCTATGAAGATAGAAAGATTTAATACCATATTGTGAAACATTCCAGATAAAGCAATAACATCTCCATGGAGAAAAGCGTTTGATGGACCCTCCACCAGAAACATTACACAATTAAGCCATGTCATAATGTCGTCACATCCTCAAAAACATACCGGAGTTTTGTTTCATTCACACATGTTTGATTAACTCTATTATTAGTCTGCTACATCTCCAAAGCTCAAAATGCTCTGTTACACCTTATGATGTCCTGTAGTGATAGTTTTCAATTTAACAGTTGCCTTTTGTTCAGTAGAGATTGGCAATTCCAGGGCTGAAATTATCCAAATGATTTGAGCGAAGGTGTATGAAGTTTAAAAAACACAGTGGAACATTTCCTGTATTACCACATGACATCACAAGGTGGAATAAAGTGTTTTCTGTTTTAGAGAAAAACTCAACCTAAATATGCAGGATGTGTGTGTTAAATATGCATGAATGAAAAAACAGAACTCCAGGTATACTTTTGATTAAAAAACAATATAACATAGGTCTGAAAATAGCATAATATGGGCCCTTTAAGGACTAAATATAAGGCTTCAAATGCAGTTTTGGAGCTTGTGTAATCAAATATGACATCAGTGTTTAGTGTCTACAGACCCCAACTCTGACCTATTTGTTTGTTATGTATTTACCAAGCAGGTGCACTCAGAATCACAGCTGCAACT
Organism: Boleophthalmus pectinirostris; assembly: GCF_026225935.1. Lineage (NCBI taxonomy): Eukaryota > Metazoa > Chordata > Actinopteri > Gobiiformes > Gobiidae > Boleophthalmus > Boleophthalmus pectinirostris. The sequence goes on from NW_026571070.1 coordinate 21,548,082, forward strand.
GCTTTTTGGAGTCCTCAATCCTTCGGAGATTTCTGCCCCCGCCACCTTTTTAACTTAGCACTGAGACACTTACCGTACAACCTGCCTACGCACTACCACCATTTGAGCTTTGCTTTATGACTATGATTACACGCACATTTTACACCCAGGTGGATAATGATGCTTAAGAAAACCTACAAAAACACATTGAGCAGTTTGTGTTCAGAAAGGGTCAAAAAAAGAGAATGCTTACATTCACAGGTGAGTGGCAATTTGAATATTATTACCATCAATATATATACACAAGAAAATGTGGAAAAGTTACTCAAGGTCAACCATCAAACATTTTTTACAGCTGTATTATATTTATTAGTAGATAATATCAGAACCATAAATCAAATATAGCTTAATGATCTACTCACTAGTGTGGTTCAATTAATTTAAAGTGTTATTAAGAACAACTATTTGTCATTTACATGTTTATTTGACAGTATGATGCAAATAGCATGCAAGCAAGGTTATTATGGAAGAGACCAGATGTGGCGTTCAGCTGTGAATCACATATAAACTTAATGTAGCTGTTGTTAGCACAGTCAGCTGCTGCTTGAAAAACACTATTCACTCCAGCCCCATTCACACGCATTTTGAATGAGGATGACTTAACAAAAATATAATTGATATGAATGCAGTTTTCAGCACACTGAATGAACAACAACCCAGCATGTGCAGCAGTAATTTATTTGGGGCTTTTTTCTGACTAAATTTGATCTGCAGAATTATTAAATATTCAAAGCAATGTCCAAAATAATTGAAAATGACTCTAGTGCTGAGTATTACCTGACTGCTATTTGGTATTTATTATTCTATCTGTGAAGTTGATCATTAACTTAGGTTCATCAGATCAGTTAGGTTCATCAGAAGTACAATGTGTCTCAGTTAAATCTAGCGTAAAAGTCATATAAGCACATCCCTTTGTGGAATACTGTACTATATACCGTTTGGTTATCGACTCTTCCCTTTTAGTGGTCTTGAGAATAACTTGCATTTTACTCATATTTTTAATTTTATTCTGTCTCAAGGCAGTACATTATAAACCCAAAGCAAGTGGCCTTTGATTCTTCCTTTTAAAAGGATATAAAATCATACAAGAGTATGGTTCATAGATGCAGGCTCACTACACAGAACATATCACTAAGCTCTGCTGTAGCTTAGTGACCAGTGCAGGGCACATGTAAGCTGTTGTACCAAGAATCATCATCAGCATAACAGATTTTACTCAACAATATTCTTAGGTTTAAAAATATTTTCACTATCACTGTTGTGAATGCTCAATAACCTCTGTAGTCTTTGTTCCAGCCCAAAGTCACAATAGAGTGCAACAGTTTTTCCAGTTTCCCAATTATGTATCCCATAGACTAGGGGTGTGTGATAACTTATGTCCATTATTATTTTTGATCCAAAAACATATTCAAAGTTCCAGAAATATACAAGAATTTTAAATGTTGAACGTTACACATAGAAAACAAACAAATAAATCAATATATAAATAAATAAAGAGTAGTATCAGGGAGACATTATGCATAATTAATTGCAAATCACTAAGTTCTGTTTGGTAGCTACACTATTTTAATATAGATATGCTGTCTGTTTATGTTTCACCCTGACATTAGTGCTGGCCAAAGAGCCTATAAATAGTGTTTCTTACCACAGATGGTGGGACAGAGCCAGGCTGGACCTTCCCGCTGACCTGGCCGAAGGCAATCCTCTTCCGGCGCATCCTGAGGAACACGTAGATGCGGATGTAAACCAGCAGGGTGACGATGAACGGCAGGTAGAACGAAACCACAGATGAATAGATGACAAAGTCCGGGTTGGAGATGGAGCATACCATAGGGTCATCTGAAATATATGCAAAACAACAGCCATGACATTGTCTATATGTGTAATTTATGTAAAGAAAAGATGACCTACGACCTTTGAATATGCCCTTGCAATCACCTTTCCTGCCCTAAAGTGCACTTCACGGAAAGGATGGAGCCATGATTGATTTTATAATAAGCGCAACATAAATTCAAGATAAGTGCCCTTTTACATTATAATAATAATAATGTATGGACCAATTTCATGATTCTGAGTTAAATGGCTATCAGCTCAGGGCTAATCATATTGTAAATTGAAATTTCAAAATAAGATGACACTGCGGAGGTGAGTTGTATGCTCATAAACAAGTGATTTGCTGCTCCCTGGATGTTGGTCTGGATCAATATCACATACCCCACTACACACAACGATAGCAATGAGGACAGACAGACCCAAGGCTATTTCTAGCATCAACCGTCTGCCAGTAAACAGTGTTGCTTTGTGTATCTTTCCCATGTCAAATGACCACGTTGTACGAAATCATTGCTCTAAAATATCCTGAAAAGGTTGGACTTCAAAAGACTGTGGCCCCATCCTCCCATGCTGTGACATATAAAAGGGGACTAAATGCTGGAATTTGCAATCAAGTTCCTTTGTCTTGCATTGATTGTAGAGGAGAGGAGTAGACTAAACCCAGAACAGCATGCTTTACATTGGCCCTGCTGTGATTGTGGAAGTGCAGTCATTTGAAACAGGAAATAGCCAATGGTCATGTCTATAAGAAGTCTGTGTGTTCATTATTGTTACAGTTATTAGAATATCCTTGCATCATTCTAAACAAATGCGGTGGAAGTTATTTTGTCATGCTCAGCTATTTTTCACCACTCAAGGTTATAAATAATTCAGCTCATTATAGAAAATGATACCCGCCACCCACTGTCACCCAATTTAGCAACAACACAACAGTTTGTAAAGAAAAAGAGGCTCTTACATACAGTAGTAACCTAGAATTACAAAATAACACACTTTAAATTTAGAATGGCAGGAGCAGTTTCCAAATTCTGAAAAATAACTTCAAGTGAATAGTAAGGTTTAAAGGTTCTATATTGCGCAAATTGACTCTTGTAAGCTTTAAGCCATGTTATAATATTGTTAACTCATTAAAAGCATACCTGTAGTTGTGTTTGAATAAGCCTTTATCATTAATCTATCTACATTTCCCAAGCTCAAAATGCTTTGTTCCACCTTGTGATGTCACAAAGTGGTAGTTAACAAGTTAACAGTTGCCAAGCTCAAAATGCTTTGTTCCACCTTGTGATGTCACAAAGTGGTAGTTAACAAGTTAACAGTTACCTTTTACCTTTAGTCAGTAGAGAGTGGGGCTCTCTAGGGCTGAAATAATAGAAATGATTCCAATGAAGGTGTATAGAGTTTAAACACACAGCAAAGAACTTTCTGTATTACTGCATGACATCACAAGGTGGAGTGTTTTCTGTTTAATAGAAGAGCACAGTGTAAATATGCAGGGTTTGTGTGTTAAACATTTGTGAATGAAACAAAACACAATTCCAGATCTGTTTTGGTATGAAGCAACATTATAACATAGATCAGAAATTAGCATAATATGGACTCTTTAATTATACAGTAGTTTACTCCTGACTGTCTGTTTTGGATGAATTAATACCTTATTTTTTCACAACATAATTTAACTTCTAACCTTTCTACAGATAAGATTTAGTCAAAAAGCCAACCATATTGTTGATATTATATACATTGCCTGTTTTCCCATTACTATGCACCACGTCTGATTGGTAAACATAAGCAAATACTAAAGCTGGTGAGCTTTTAACTATTCAGCAGAAGCACAGATTTCGAATAAAACCTTAAAAGGCAATTTCCAGAAGGCACTGGACCATAAGAGCTCACCTCACCCTTAATGCACAGTGCAGCTGATTTAAAGTAGTCCATGGGATCAGAGACTCTCATTCTCTTTTAATGAGAAGTTCAAATGGCAGCTGTCTCCCACACTCACTTAGACCTGTGTTTAGATGGGACTCTTGGACTCTATTTGAACATCTAAACACTGTACTGGACTTCACAAATTACATGTATCAAGACCCCAAAAACGTCTGTGCATCTGACCACCTCAGTCACTGACTAATGACAAGGACATGTTTCCTCAAGTCCAGAAGACACATACATTTAAATGCAAACTTTAATGCAAGCTTACCCTGAAGTTTTACATTCAATACAAATTACTTGATCTGTGTTCGCTGTTGTACAGAGAAAGTAAAGGCAAACTAATTTTAGTTCAGCCATATTAGAACACTGTCGGGAAATATGGTGGTACTGTCACAAAACTGCCTTGGAGCAAATGCATTTTGATACCTACAATTAGCCCCCACTCCCCATTATGTTTAGTATTATAGGCATAAGTGTCCTATGCATCATACAGCCCTTGGACACTTTAAATTTGCAACAGGCACTTAAATTGTCCAATCTATTTTTCTAACTTTAATGTATATTTGTACAATTCTATTCTTTGCTCATTTTATATTTGCTGTGTATGAATACCAGTGTTGGGAGTAACGCGTTATAAAAGTAACGAATTACAGTAATGCATTACTTTTTGCTGTAATGCATTAATGTAAGGCATTACAGGGGAAAAAATAGTAATATTTTACTTGGTACAAATGTGAGTAACGCGCGTTACAATGTTTTTTTAATCTGGATTGAAGTGGTGGGTTTTTCTTCATACAAATTCGCTAAAATCACCTCGATATCAGCAGCGGTGAAACGCCGGAGATGCGCCCTCATAGACCTTCAGGTAACCGCGGGCGAAACGACTGACAAAGAACTCCACGCTGTTTAGACCTGGTTTAGACCTGGGTCAGTTCTGGTTTAGACCTGGTTTACACTCGTCCCTCCCTCTATCGCAGTCTCGCTGTTTCGCAGATTTGTATTTTTTTTTTTTTGTGTGCAATTTTGCATGTCTTTTTTTTTTTTACATTATATGAATGCGTATTGCGTTCCTCACGCTGCGTCCTGACTGGCCAAGGGACTCCTGTCTCCTGTACAGTACAGAATGTGTTCAGCTGCCAAATTTAAATACATGTTCAATCTCTAGCAGTGTGATTCTGAAGTGCTGTACGGTTGCAAGTTTTCTCCCCGACGAAACCCACAACGTCGACGAAACGTTCTGCACCGACAAAGGCTCCTGCACTCGCACCCAAAAGGCAGAGGAAGATGCAAACCATCACACAAAAAGTTGGACTTCTGGACACGCTGAAGGAAGGTAGAAGTTACTCGCTGTAACAGACTCTTGCACCGGCTCGGGTACCTGCAAATAGTTGCTGAAATCAGGGCCGTGAGCCCGAGCAGCAGGGTGTCCATAAAGAGTGATCGGGTGACAGCCGCTCTTACCTCCGTGAGGTGCGGAGCAGAGCCGCTCCTTTCTCCTGCGGTCACCTTCGAGCCCGTCCCTACAGTGAGTCCTGTTTTAGTCCTAGTTCAGTTCTGGTTTAGTTCTAGTTCAGTTCTAGTTTAGTCCTAGTTCAGTTCTGGTTTAGTCCTGGTTCAGACCTGGTTTAGTCCTGGTTCAGTCCATATACAGCGCAAAAGTTATTTTTGGTGAGAGTAACTTAAAGTAATGCAATAGTAATGTAATGCCTTACATTTTAAATGCAGTAATATTGTAATGTAACGAATTACTTTGAAATGACAGTAATGGGTAATAAATACCGCATTACAGTTTCAAAGTAACTTGCCCAACAGTGATGAATACTGCTGTGCCATTTTTTATATTGAACTCGTCTGTAGTATTTGGATGGACTATGCATATGTTCAAGTTGCTTGGAGTAATCTGGAAAATCTCACTATCTAGAAAAGCTCACTACAGAATCTGTAAGTGGTAATATTACAGTGCTAACAGCTATCCTATATTACACAAAACTGACCTTTGTGAGCTTTGAGTCATGTTAGAATGAATCCTCAAAGACATGCCTGGAGTTGTATTTTGATTTATTCACACATGTTTGAGTAATTCTTTATCATCATTATTCTAGTGAAGGAGAGTTTTCAGTTTGAGAGAAGAACTCATCTTAAATATGCAGGGTTTGTGTGTTAAACATGTGTGAATGAAACAAAACACAACTCCTGGCATGTTTGTGATGAGAAAACAATATATTAACATATATCACAAAATAGCCTAATACTAAGGACTAAATATAATGCTTCAAATGCAGTTTTGGAGCTTGTGCAATCAAATAGGACATCAGTGTGTACATTTTGTAATAGCCTCCTAGGTCCTAACATAATTGCAGTAATTTTTCATGTTCAGCCCAACTCAAGAAGATGACTTTGGTGGTTTGAGATTTTTGGCTCTAGAAATATTTCTGATTGGCCGTGGAAAGAGCCAATAACATATGCTGCAAGGTCTGAGGAGTGGAATGAGACTGAAAACCATTTGGCCCAAAAATGACTTGGGCAGTTATGCTATGAGGCCAGCGATTCCCACATTACCCAGTTATCACCTGATTACTCTGACCTGTGGTATTGAAGCCAAACAGCAGAGGACAGGAGACCGCGAAGGCCAGGACCCAGACTGTGGCGATCATTGCAAACACTCTCTTCCTCGACCGATGTGTGGTGTTGTACAGTACAGGCATGACCACTGCTGTGTACCTGTGAGAAAACATACAAAATAATTAGGTTTCAGATACATTTACATATGAGTGGTGGGTGAAATTGACAAAATTAATATATCACTGGCTATTGTTACAAGCGCTCCAAAATCGAATTAATATCTGATTTCTACATCTTAAAATTACTGCACTGTGTCTGTTGGAGGGTCTGTCACCTGCTTGTCTCCATGGAGATCTGCCTAGAATGTGGCCATAAACTTATGAATCTTCATGGATACTTGCAAGTCAATTATAAGTTAGATTTGTGGAGAGGCGACCCAACTCATAGTAAGAATGGATGTTTTAAAGATATTTTTTATCATTTAAAGCAAAGCATGCACATCACCATGGAGACAAATAGGTTGCAGATCCTCTCCAGAAAAGTTGTGCAGTGCACCATTTAAAGATATGCAAACTGCATAATTTGATGAAAGAAATCAGAGGGACCATAATCAAAAAGAACTCAGATGATTTTGCTGTTTACATTGCATTTTAAGAATCTTTTAGCTCCAAGCTCTGAGTGTGCATGTAAGAGCAACCAATGCTTTATTGGAATTCTCCCGAAAGCCACAGTCAGATAATATTTTTGCAGTCCATTAGAAATGTGATAAACTGTGTCTTGGTTAAAATTCAAATGAATAAAATAAAACACAAATGAGCAAAAGTATATACCTGGTAACATTTAACAGAGCCATAATTAAGCATGAAGAATTTATTCATAATTAACTATTATTATTACTTATTAACAGTTATAATTACTATTATTATTAATGATTCAGGCTTAGTAACTACTTAATTAAGGGTTAAGACTTAAGGTATAGGGTATGAATTATGTAGTTAAACCTGAATCATCCTTAATAAACAATTTGCATTATGAATGAACTGTACATGCTTTATTGAGGGTAATTAGGGTGCAGTCATTATAAAGTATTACCATACTGTTTAGAAGAATATACAACAAGTTTCTTTGTAAAAATAAAATATTTTTGCAACTTTTTGACAGTTTTCTCAATTAAACACAACCTACTACCATAGTACAGTACTAAAAATGGCCTAGAAAATTAAGAAGCATGAAAAACAGAGATGTAAGCCAAAGCGGACTGCTCAGAGAAGATAAGTATAATGGGGCTTACAATGGAGCAGCATACCAAGCATTTCTGTGTTGAGACAATTTGGGTATTCAGCACAAAACCTGGCTTTGATTTAAGAGTTCATCGGCACACTATATGCCAACTGTGTATAATGAGCCTGCAGAGAACCAGGTTTAACTGCGGCCACCGGTCTGGGCTGCAATTACGCTGGACCCCGACCTAAAATGGATGTGATGTTAAGTCGCCAGAGCCAGAAAAATGCCACGATTGTTTATCCTCATCAAACTAATTACACTGGGGTGGTACTGGGCAAGCACGGGGTGGACCAAGGGCCAAATCAACAAATAACATTTCCCAAATTGATGTTTTATTAGGTTTGCTTTATCTTCACACCCCTGCCAAGAAGCTATCTGCTTGCATAAAACATGCAGAACAAATATGCACATTGATCAAAATCTGAACTATTTATACACAACAAAGACACCTCACCTTGAAGTTGCACGTAGGAATCTGCAGTTCATTTCTGTTCTATACTGCACCATCCTGACTGATTGTTTCAACAGGCCATTAATCACAGCTCCTATGACAACAACCACAGCTTGCAGCTAAATAAACAATAAACTCTTAAAGTTAATCAGACACGTAATGCCCCCAGTGCCCCTTCCTTAATTTAGCCTCTCCGAAAGCATGTGATGGCAGCATTGTCAGCTCATTTGGTAATCAATCACCACCAAGCACTAGCAGCAAGGAAGGAGTGCATCCCCAGAAGAACATTATTTATTATAGAGGCTAACATATATCTACTCAAAGGAGATAACTCATCGCAGATAGGGGGCCAGACCCTAATTTAAAATGTTACTTCTTTTCTGAATAGGTTGCAATACAGATTTATGTCAAATTCAAATTCATGCATATACCAATAAAGCAGCATTCATTCAGAAACTCTATGATGCCTGTGTTTGTGATGGAAAAAAAAAAAAAAAAAAATTCACTATCTGATTTGATCAACATCAACAAATGCCTTGAAGAGACACCCAAAATATAATAATTTGTGCTTTAAATACAGTGTACACTTTTGGTGTTAGAAATTACTCAGATAATAGTAATTGTATAACTTTGTTCTAATACTGATTAAGCAATCACAGGGCAACAGTGTCACAGTAGCCAGTTCATCCACCAACCAAAGGGTGACCAGTTCAAAGATGGGACACATACCATTGTTGAAAAGCAGACAGAGACCCAAGCTGCTATTGTAAGACTAATAAAGTCAAACTAATAAAACTAATAAAAATCAAGTTTTAATAAAATCTAGTTTTCAGTTTTTCAAACAGCTATGAAAAGTTTTTAAAAAAACACCTGTTATACTCAAATCTGAAATTATTCATTTAACACTTATCCAATTAATAGGTTTTATTTCATTTTTAAAAGCCTAAAATTACAGAATAGATGAGATGATTTAAACTCCCTTTCTCTTTCATCTGGTTAGTCCTGGCCCACAGAATGTGTTTGGTGTTTCAGACACAGCAGTTGCTCTGCAGGCTGAAAGCACAAAGAAAACTATTGTTCAGCTTTTCATTTTATCGATTCACTTTGGAGGTGTTTGAAAGAGCCTGATCGAGACAAAGTTTGTTACTTTGTCTTGTAGAGTACACAATTCAAGACAATCTGTGTAGTTTTCAGTGTTAGACACAGGAGTGGGTCATACTGACAAAAATACTTAATATTTACTACTACTATATTAATATATTTTAACCCAACATGTCTTTAAACTAATAAGTTAAGTTTTAAGTAGTATAGATTAATGTTAAGGCACACTTAATTTCCCTCATAGGGAAATTTGTCCTCTGCATTTGACCTATATGACAATATCCACAAAAGTACAGATATATCAATTTATCTCCTTATTATGAAGTATACAACTCAAGTGAGATGAGGAGAGGTGTAATCCCTTATTCGTCCAATAGTAACCCAAGTTAGAAAAGGTCATCTCTCATCTGGACACCATTTTTAAAATCAACATGTTTCGACTCCCATCCAGAAGCCAAAGGAGTTTTTTCCATTTTTATTTATAATCAGCTCTTGTACAGCATTTTTGTGCTCTGAACTATATACTCAATGTTGCATATCTTCAAAACAACATGTCATAAATATTTAGATAATCTGTCCATCTCTACATATCAACTTTCCTAAAAAGCCTTCCTGAACATGAATGATAGTAGTGCTATATGTAATACACCACAGCCTCATTTATTCTTCATACGTGCACCTCCTGAAGCCTGGGGTCAAGAGTTCAAATCCCAGGAGTTTTGAATATTAATGCGGACTCTAAAAATATGTAAATAAATAATGTACATCCTATATGTGCCAACAGTAAATGTCAACTGCTACAGTGTGTACATGACGTATATAGAATACTGCACTACAACATTTTTCTCACGTTATTTGCACCTCATAGGCGTGACTCTCAGGTGCACAAAAGCGGAGTTATAGTCTACCACAAGGTTCAAGCTGTGTGTAAAAACTGCCTGAAAGTTAGATAATGTTTAAGAAATTACACATTCTCTTGGAGTTTTATTACAATGTGTCTTATTCATGAAAGTTTCTGGTGGAGAAGTTTCCCTCTAAGACATTAACGAGAATTGTAAGTAGCATTCATTCATGTTCTGAGGCAGACACATTTCTCATCAGAGAACTGCCTAAATACATTGAATGACTACAAACAGGGCTTGTTCATCACTTCCAGGACATTGAATTGACCATTTGTTTGGCTGATTTCAAGTAAATACAAATTCTCTTTACAAACAATGGCCAATGCTGTTATATCAAATAAGATAAATTTAATTTATTCATTTCCTACCCCCTGTATTCAGGCTGTAGAGCAGAGTGGTGATGGTTTATGGAGGTGGTGTTTTATAGTGATGGTACTTTCATGGGAACGTGATGGCTCTTTCATGGGATCCAAATCTTTTGGATCTGTTCATTTCAAAGAGCCATTTCAAAGAGTTATTTTTGTATTTATTTATATGAGAGAAGCCAATGATAGCTGCAATATCTACAAACTAATCACAGAGAGAAATGACCAAAGCTTAGATTTGATTAAATTGTTGAGACTGAAAGTGGGTGGAAAGTACTATTTATAGTGCATTATATTACTGTAGTACTATATTATATTAATATATATTATTATATTATATTATGCAAAAGGATTTCACTCATGTTGCCTAATCTGCTTCTGTTAAAAAATTAGATGCAGTTTGAATTTTGAACCGTTCACATTAAGGAACCACTCAAAAGAGTCGACTTGTTCATGTGTTTTACATGTTTTAGTCTATGTCATGACTATGTCATGTTCTTCTGTGTATTTTTCTGTGTGGCAGGCTGTGTGTCCATTTCATTCTGGACAAATTAATCTTAACTCGTGCTGTTATAATTCCAGGTTCAACAACAAGACCAACAACAAGAATGTCTTACCACCTAATGCTATGCATACAGTTAGTTATTGAGTGCTATTACTTAAAATATTTAGTTACAAAAGACCGCTTTGTGTTAAGAAATAGGAAAATTGTATGATATGCGTGTGACCTGCATGTGATATCTTCAGTACTTCCTATAATTCCACTTTTTTGACTGATCTAATTATGTTTCTTTCCTTTTGGCATTTCAGCATGATTTGGCAAATCTTCTTGGATTATGCCTTTGTGGCTCATACTAAAAATATAATACTTTTTAATGGGGCATATAGTTTCCTTGGCAATAAGTGGTAAGAATATGCTCGGCATCAACTTTTTGCCTGATTAAATTTGAATGAATGAAAATTTCACACATCAGTTTCTTGAAATGGATGTGTTGGAAGAGAGGGAGCATCCCAAAAACATCAATAGAGAAAAATATTGCACACCATGTGCAACTGTGAATATTATTAGGACAGTGGGAAACAATGTTTTCAGCACAAGGCCTTCATCAAGAGCTGTAGGTAGCCATCTTAATTAGGACTAGATGTAAATCATAATCATGTTTTACATTACCCCCCCCCCCCCCCCCCCCCCCCCCCATTTTGATGCGGTGCGATGACGATATGTTATTTTGGTCATACCAAGATTCACTTCTTCTATGTGAAATAAACTCTACGCTCAAACACTCTTTTCCACAACCACTCTTCCTGTTGGTCAGCTGCTGTCATACTTTGAGTGTGTGACAGGTGGATTTAACCAATTGCAGTGACATGTGGACTCTCAGAAGAAACAGATAAACTTATGACTTTAAGATAATATAAAACTAAAGTGTACTAAAATTTAAACTGTGATGTAAAATGCACTAGAAAATCATATTATTTATTGCCATACAGCCTAGCCCTACTTCTACAACAACAAGAATGAGCATCAACTTGATTTGGTGTGGTATATGTATTTCTTTATAGGATCAGGACTATATAATGCTGCTTCTACTTACACTGCACATACTCTGCTCCTCATCTTGTAAGCAGTGTATTGTGTTTGTAGCAATGATGGAGGCGTTGCAGTGGGGTCGTGGCCTCTACTCACCTGTCTATGCTGATAGCACACAGGTTGAGGATGCTGGCGGTGCACATCATCACATCCAGCGTGACGAAAATATTACAGTAGAGTCGACTGAAGAGCCAGGCCCCCCCGACCACCTACAAGAGGACAGACACACAGAGTTTTCAGGAACACACATACGCCTATGCAATTTCACAGCAACGTGTAAAACAGCTATTTCAGTGCATATATACGTACCCACTATACAACCACCCACGCTTTACATGTGACATACGGACAAAGAACATGCAAATTAACAATAATAGCGGGGTAGTTAGAGCTTTACGGGGCAACATAAAGGCTACATCTAAACTGCTTAATATTCTTTTCACAATTTTAATGTACGTATGTTAATAGCCTTCTTAATTAGGCTGATTTTAGCTTAAATTAGCATGAATATGAGCTAGTGTTGAGTGTCCGGTCCCTTGTAAACATCTAAAGGTGGTATAAATAATGTGACAGAGAAGGTGTTATTAACAAAAAAATTATAATGACAAATAGCAAAAAGGAGTGTCACATACAATGCCTAATTATGGTCAAGGTTGTCTCCACAAAAAGAACATTAACCCCCAAGCAGCAAACAGCCTCCTGCCAACAGGGGCCTCTGCTCAGTCCGACAGCCTTTCACTTAGGTCCATAATGCCCGGTAATAACAATCTGACAGAGATGAATGGGAGCCAAGCGACTGAATCCTTTACCTCCAGATTGGGGATATACAACGTGTCTACCAGTGTGCGTAGGGACTGGGAATACAGGAGAAGTGAAATAATGGCCCCTCATGGATTAAAGATGACAGTTATAGAGACATGCAAATGCACGTTTATATGCATATACATTGGTTATTAATATGGTTGAGATTGAACGTGAAATTGACCACATTTGCACAAATGTATTGGCCTCAACTAAAATGAATCAGTTTGAGTTATCGTGGCATTATTTCCATGGCAGAAATAGGAACAGTAGTGAAACTCCTTTGGGATTAAGTGTCTAATATATTCTAATAGCCATACACAGAATTAGTTCACAAATGCTTGCCCATATAAAATACAACACATGTTGCAGTAAGTCTAATTGTTATGGATTCCGGGTAATAATCCTTGATCAGACTAACATTATGACAAACCAGTACCAATGCATAACCACCTCGCATTTATTAATTAAAATTATGCCTACTTTACAGTTTTTATTATTTTTGAAATATATTCTGCCTATTTGTTGAGAAAATTTCTCATATATATGGGGGGAAAAAAATTACTAAGCCTTCAAATCTAATTTGCTTTCAATTATGGTCTGTTTATAGATGTCTCTTGGTAACAACCCAGCTTGAAGAGACATTGTATTAGGAAATACTCTGTATCTGGTCCAAAGATTAAAAACTACAAACTAGAGATTATACCACTATAACATTTTACATTAAAATAATTTCAAATATTGATATTATTTTGTACAAGGGAAGAGGAAAAATACCAATTTTCAATTCAGTTTAATTTTGTCTAATTAAAAACAAATACAAATGACTCTCCATATCGACTCATTGAACATAAATAATACAAATTTTAATTAATGCCATTTGAGAAAAAAGTGAAGTCTGCTCTAAGTGGAGTGTTGGATCTCTCCTTTGGACCTGGTTTAAAATGGTCCAATAATATCATTGACAATTAGACATGACTTGATCTAGATTAAAATTTGATTAATTGCTCAGCCCCATGTTAATTGCAATTAAAAATAAATCATTGTATCCATTAATAATACGGAGAAAAGATTTTATATTTCTTTAAGAGCCAACTTTCACTTTGACCAATGGAGTTCATTTGTGGTAAAACAGGGCACATCAAAAAGTTAGTGAAGAAGAACACATTAGTCAGGAGTTGTCAAAGTACAACAACTGTATCTAAGAGGAACCTGGATCCCAGGCTAAATGCAGTGAGAGACAGATCTCTATAAGGGGGTGGTATGTTTTTTATCATTACAATTTGCCACCACTGACTTACAGTCTGTGCATATTTTCATTAGGACCAATAATAGAAGATAAATCACTACCTGGAAAAAGCAACAACTTCTTTGTGACAAATTAAGTGAGTTCTCCAGGCACCTTCAGGCAGAGCTATTTTAGTACCAACAATTACATTCACATAACTGAAAAGTTTTCCTTTGTGCAAATAATGTAAATACTGCTCTAACTAGGCTCTGTGACAGTGTAACTAACCACACTTGGTCATCAAGTGTCTTCTGCCATTGATTTGACTAACATTGAAAGCCTGGTCTAGATTGCCAGTATCCAATTAAAACTATTTTAAGATGCACAGGGTGTATTGAAATAGCAGCGGTCCACATACACAGGCTGGACGTGCTCAGAGTGAAAATTCAATTGTGACTCAGTGGGCAGCTCTATAGATCCATACAGTACGAAATGTACCAGCAGAGGAGGATGCCACAGGACATTCACACAAGACTAAAGAACAGTGAATACCATCACTGATCTCCAGCCCCACTCCATCAGAACAATATGTGCAATGCTTTTCTGCAAATCAATAAACTGGCTTCTTTTTAATGTTGGATCGGCCCATTCGTTTCAGTGTTAAAACTTCAAGCATCAAAATCACACATTTTTACTTCACAAATAGAAAAAAGTACTCACTTGTCCCTTTGCTGTTATCTTGCACAGCAAGATAAACTCATGCAATATTTGTGAGTGGGTAGGAGCAATTGGACCAAGCCAAACAAACCAAAACAAACATAGTGCCCAGCAGCAGAATAAACTGCAGTTACAAAGGGGTGCAAAAAGAATACATTTCGTACAAGGGTCATTATTGAACATATCTCATATGAGGGGCAACAGCTTTCCCATGATCCTCATGGTCAGCAACTGCATAAAAGTTCGTAGTGACTATTTTAGAAAACATGCAGATAATTTAGTTTTAGTAGTAGAGGGATGGACACTGTGCTTTTGTGATTGTCTTTGCTTTTCTCAGCAAAAGATGTATAGGATAATATGCAAAACTCACTTATCAAAACGTCAAAACGTATCAATACCCCAATACTAGTCCACACTGAAATGAGTATCAAAACTAATATTCATTTACTGTCTAAAATTTGTATTTAGAATGTTTATTTACAATTATCATCATTATCATTATCATAATTACAGTACAGAAATCAATATCAAATATCAAGCCCTTTACATAGTATTCTTCAGTAGTATAAATTATACTATGACAGTGACAGTACTAATGGATGGATGAAATCGGTCATTTTAAGTATAAAGGGTAAAAAAATCTATAAAAAACACGAATTTATTGCTGTAACAATGACACAAATACATTAGAGGAAATTTAAATGTCTATCTTCAAAAATCAAGCATAAAAACTTTTGAAAGAATGTTTTTTTCTTCATTTAATCTTTTCTCCCTGAAGAATGTCTTTCTTTGAGAGCAGTCACAGATCAATTGCCCATTGTGGGATGAAGCAGCTTGCTCAAAGGCACATGATTAGTACCTGCTGCGGGTGAGAGAGAGAGAGTCGTCCTCAGTCTGTTACTTCCTGCTAAGACAAATATGAAAGCTCACAGCAGAGAGCACCGTGTCATACTCAGATAATACTCTGTCCTCCGGATCACACCAGGCGCGATGACGGGACTCACACTCACAGTCCACGTGGGGCAAATTAAAAAATCTCTTAATTTTTTTTTTCATTAGATGCTGACACAACTGACCTTTACTTTTCTGGCAAATAATGAACATTGCACTTTAAAGCCATGGAGCAATCTTTCCTGACCTATTCCTTAAGGGCAGAGAAGTCTTAAATGTTGAATGAATGGTAACTCTTGAATGAAATGCATAGCAGGTGAGGTGCTCAGTCCACTAATAAGTGCTTTAAGCGATATGATCATCTTTGATTTGTGTGACATTTCAGGCCTGGCTTAATATTAAAGGTGAACTACCATTTACCATTTAACTAACATGGGTGCTGTGGTTACAATGAAATCCAATGGCATCAACTGACAGGAGTGGGATCTAGAACTTGTATAATGTGAACAAGCAGCTCTCTGCCTAGTTAAACACCCTCTTGTTGATTGTCAATTTGTCTTTTTTTGCCACAGTTTCCAACATTTTCTTTTGCAGCTAAATTTCTCAGAATAACAAATCATACCTAAAACTATACAAGACACTTCTTCTAAAGTCAGCCATTATTCAACACCATTTCAAAGCACAAGCCATCACATTATATTAACTAACCAATAATAAACTAATAAAGCCACTGACTTCACATCACAGTTTTAAACACGTGAATAAAACTGCACTGCAACTACACAAATATGTGCTCACTGCTGGTGTAGAAAGTTACAGCGTTGCACATATGTTGTTGCTACCACCTTGGCATTGTGGGTTTGGAGCACGGCCTTGACTGTAAGCTGAATGTCTCTAGGTAAGACAAGGCAAGGCAAGTTTATTTGTATAGCACAATTCATACACAAAGTAATACAAAGTGCTTTACAGAATAAGAAATACATTAAAATCATAATAAAAACAAATCAAAACATAAATAATCATGAAAATTAAAATAAAAAAAGAGAGACATAAATTGGAGAGAAGAGTGCGGAATGAAAACCTTTCAGTTATATGCACAGTTAAACAGAAATGTTTTGAGCCTGGATTTAAACAGCGTCACAGAAGAGTCTGTCTCACATGTTCAGGAAGACTGTTCCAGGTTTTAGCTGCATGAACCTGAAACGCTGACTCCCTTTGTTTAGTCCTGACTCTGGGCACCAGCAGGAGGCCGGTCCCTGAGGTCCTCAGAGTGCGAGATGGTTCATATGACACTAACATGTCACAGATGGACTTTGGTGCTTGGCCATGGAGAGACTTGTACACAAGCAGAGCTGCTTTAAAGTCTCTGAGCCACAGGAGCCAGTGCAGAGACCTGAGCACAGGACTTATGTGCTCGTACTTCCTAGTTTGAGTAAGGACCCGAGCTGCAGCGTTCTGGATGTTCTGCAGCTGTCTCACAGCTCGTTTGGAGAGACCAGTGAGCAGACCATTACAGTAGTCTAACCTACTGAAGACAAACGCATGGATAAGTTTCTCCAAGTCTGCTTTAGACAGTAAACCTTTGATTTTTGCTATGTTTTTTAGATGGTAAAAGGCTGCAGATGTTATTGATTTGATGTGGCTGTTAAAGTTCAAGTCTGAGTCCATTATTACCCCGAGATTTCTTGCCTGATTTGAAGGTTTTAGAGAGAGAGACTGGAGGTGACTGCTGACACTGTCCCTTTGTTTCTGTGGACCAAACACTATGACTTCAGTCTTGTCAGAGTTTAGCTGGAGAAAGTTGTTTTGCATCCACACACTGATCTGTTGGATGCAGTGACAAAGTGAGTCCACTGGTCCATAGTCTCCTGCTGCCATAGAGACGTAGATCTGAGTGTCATCTGCATAATTGTGGTAGGACACGTTATTGCTGCTTATTAACTGGCCTAATGGCAGCATGTAGAGATTGAACAACAGGGGGACCAGGATTGACCCCTGAGGCACCCCACAGGTCAGGGCCATGTGATCTGAGACACAGTTTCCAATTTCAACAAAATACTTCCTGTCTTCTAGATAGGACTTGAACCAGTTTAGTACAGTACCAGAGATGCCCACCCAGTCCTCTAGTCTCTGTAAGAGGATCCCATGATCGACAGTGTCAAAAGCAGCACTCAGATCTAACAGGATCAAGACTGAGACTTTGCCTGCATCAGTGTTCAGGCGGATGTCATTTGTCACCTTGATAAGAGCAGTCTCAGTGCTGTTGTGGGCTCTAAAACCTGACTGGAAAACATCAAAGGAGTTGTTCATTTGGAGAAAGTTCGTAAGCTGTTGGTAAACAGCTTTTTCAAGGACTTTGCCAAAAAAAACGGCAGATTTGAGATGGGTCGGAAATTGTTCAGTACTGTGGCATCAAGACTGCTCTTCTACACTCTCTCTCCCCATTTCAAGACTGTCCTGCCCAATGAAGCCTCTGGGCCAACAAAGAAAATGCCACCAATATACTGATTCCCTTTTAATCAGTAACATCTATCTGGTACATAGGTGTGTGTTTTGAATTCAAATGTAATGGTGAGTGGTGAGTGGTGAGTGAGTGGACTGCTTGTTACACATGGCTTGACTCAAACCACATGTAGCCAATCAGCTGCCCTTGAGTTGCTCTTTCAGCCCTTTAAGGATTGAGCCTTAGCCTGAAAGTGAATATAAACAGCTCTACTATGTATTCTCAGTCTGTATACTGTTACTTTGATTCAGTGTTGCTACCTTGGGAGCTCTGTTCACCTATCGCAGTAATATAGACTGCACCACAAGTGTCATGAGAGAATGCAACAATACAAGAAATACACATAAATCATACTGCATGTCATTTAGAGGAATGATTATGAATTGATTTATGAAAAGGGAATGCAGTCACTTGAGTCCTATTCATCTCCCAATTATCCATGCAAACAAGTTCCCAATATATTAACATTCAATATGTTTGTGAGCAATTAGTATAATTAGGAGAAAACCATATATTTAAACAGGCTTTTATCATCATTATAGCTGACACTACACAACTGACACTAGATAATAAGCAGCAAATGAGTCTCATCCTTTTCCCTGAGACTGTTGCCCCATTAGGACGAGGCTGTTGTCCACTTTGTCTGATACATGGTGCACTCTTTCTCTCTTTAGTGCCTTGTTCAAACACGCATCCATTATGTCAAAACTTGTGGCTCCTGGGCCAAATAAGGTCATTAATTACAATTTATGGCAGCCAAAACATATTCTAATTGAGTATCTAAT